>NC_083857.1:9769391-10072421 GCF_029169275.1 Apis cerana
AATGTGATATTGTTATATATCGCATATTCCACTTTTTTACTTAATGTTAGTAATCAAAACATGCTTTTGTGAAAGTAACTCATAACTAGTTCGTATATTTCATATAACGTACATACATATGCCGCTAATAATGTTAGTTTTATTTAAGTATGATACTATTATGTTAATTGTTATATTTTGTTGAACAATAAAATATTTAATTATGAATCTTTTAGATATTTATATAATAATTAATTAAAATGAATGTATTTGTAAGTAACAAATATATTTTTATTTTTTTTTTTTAAGGTGCACATGTTAATACAAAAAATTAAATTTGGTAAAAATCACTTTTGTCATAATAATCAGTCTGATATCTAATCTATAAGTAAAGAAATGCGTAAAAATACAATAAAAATTATAATGTTTGGGCATATTGAATAATTTAATTTCAATTTTAGTAATTGATTGTTACGCGATTAAAATAATAATAGTCATATATATAGAGATACAAAATGTCGCATTTATTTATAGTAATGTCAGTTTTTATTTTTTTTTGCTTTTACCTAGTGTTAATGTGTGATGCTGAGGTTGTTGAGCGAATTGAGTTTTTCGCCTATTGAATTCTAAAATATCATCCTCGAGTTTCTTTCTACTTTCTTCCAGCTTTTTCTTTTCTTCTGTATGATCTTTTTTTAGTTTATCGAATTTATTATGAAGCTAAAAATATATAAATAAGATTATATTATAGAATAGATATGTTAAAAAAAAAAATTAAATAGTTAAATAGTTTTACCTCTTTTTCCGCTTCTTTTAATTCAGCTTCTTTTTCTTTTACTCGGGCCACGAACATCTGCCGCATTTCATCTTCTTTTTGTTGAAGTTCTTGTAAATGTATAGATCTTTTTGCTTCGCAAGTTTGTTGAAAACTAACTGGTTTATTTTCACTATCAACATCACTAAAACCCATCTGTAAATCATAATTATAAATATAATTATAATTATATATTAAATCGTTTATAGAAATATTTAATTTATGATAATATTAATGAAACCTGTTCTAATCGCTTTCTACGATATAATTCATAATGGCGACAATGCGTCTTTTCTCTCATATCTTCCATGTTTGTCCTTATCAACATTTCGCGCAACTTAACGAAATCACAATGGGATTCATTTTCCACTAAAAAAAGAATGAATTTTATGAATAGATGAATCATATATTTTAATAATACTAAACAATTTTTAATTTTACCTTGTACTGTGCCCCATGGATATTGACGAGAACGCATCATTTTATTTCCGACTCGAACAAAATCTGTGCTACCAACTACTGCAAAAGGTACATGAGCATTCATACTAGTATTTACTTCTGCGACGCTTTCGTCGTCAGTAGGAAATTGATAAATATGAACACCATTATTTTGTAATTCAGATATAATTTTTGTCTAAAACAAAAATTTTATAATACAATATAAAATCTGTAATGTATAAATATATTTATATATTGCTATCATTTCTGTATATACCTTAAACTTTTGTAATTCTGTTTTTGATATTGTATCAGCTTTAGCAATAATTGGTATAATATTAACTTTTGTGTCAAGTTTCTTCATACAGACTAGATCAATTGATTTTAAACTACAATTATATTAATAAAAATTATATATTTAAGCATTAAAAAAAAATAATAAATTTTATACAAGAAATATTTTATATCATTTTATATGTCTCACCCATGTCCAGTTGGACAAATGAAATATAAGCAAACATGAATACGACTATCGTGATAAGTTGCCAAAGATCGTTTTATCTTTAATTCTTCTTGTAAATATGCTTCAAATTGAGCATCTATATAATCAACAACTGCTTTAAAACTATCTTCTTTGTTAATTTGATCTCCATATCCAACTGTATCAACAATAGTAAGTTTCAATCTAACATTGCTTTCTTGCAATTCATATGTATGGGCTTTGAGTTTTACAGCAGGAAGATTATGTGAACTTGGAGTAGATTCAAAACTTGTATTAAAGAGAGAATCCATAAGGGTAGACTTTCCAAGACCAGTTTCACCTATTGTAAAAGAACAATTATAAACATTAATTATAAAAATTTTCATTATTCATATTAAATTATAATATAATATTTTACCTACCTATACAAAGAATATTAAAGACAAATCCATTCTGAACTGATTTATTCACCAATTGATCTGGAAGACTGTCAAATCCAACATGACCAGATAATTTTAAATTACGTATGGTAGATTCCATCTGAAAATATATAGGTAATGAAAATATATGGTGAAAAGTATTAACGATAATAAGTTGACCGGAAATTAGCAGTACAATCCATATACGGAATACTTCATTAAGAATACTGTTGTTATGACAGAGAACCAACGCCCTATAAACTATAAACATTAAATATATGTCATCAAAAGAATGGTTTTATGTTTATATATAAAAAAGATCACTTAAATATAATTTCTTTCAGTAGAAATAATAGCTAAATAAAATATAATACCGGTGCAAAATTTAAAAAAAATGACACCTACCTTGGCACGCTCAACATCTGCGGACGCCATTTTTACTACTAATGACGCGTGCGTTACTCAATCTATACTTCCCTGTAATAACGTACATATATATATTATTATTCATCATAATTTACAATGCTTATTCATAAGAGATAAAAGCAAATCAAAGAAATATATCAATTATTATTTTGCAATTATTTTTTTATGTATAAAAATGATTTTATAAATATGTAACACAATATTTTTCAAATTTTTCATACGTATTTAATCAATATTATTTGAGATTATTTTCAACTAACCAACAATTTTACTGATAGACATTTAAATTAACCAATAAATTAAATAATGTAGAAAAAAATTGATATATATAATTGACAGTTAATTTGATATAAACAATTCATAATTATTTGGCGTTGAAATTTACATTCTGTTTTCTTGTGATATTATCAGTATCTTTCAATAAATAAACTTTTCTATAATATTTATTCATACAATTTCAAATTTGTATTAAGTAGTTTATAAATCCCGCCATCTCCCCACCATAGTGGCGCACGCCGCTCAGGTAGGAATTTACAAGCTCAGTTAGTGTTGGTACTGCGACCGCGTCGCTAGGGTGTTTCGCGTTGCCGTACTGGCAAACTCCTCATAACAGTGTCTACTTTCTAACATGGCAGATCAATTTGTGTTGTATTATCATGTGACGAGGAAAAGCTCTCGTTTATAAGACGGTTTCTGTGTAAACTATCGTAGATTTTCCTCGCGAGGAAAACGTGTTGTCAGCTTAAATAACCGTCGCGATGGCGGACATAAAAAGTCCACCGTTCAGTGACATTAAACGGCCCGAGGAGGTGGTGGCGATGGCGATGAACGACAGCCTGAAATTCGCCGTGCTGATCGGGCTGATCGAAGTGGGACAGGTGTCGAATCGGGAAGTTGTCAACACCGTGCTTCATCTGGTGAGTAACAATAAAATTTTATAAATCCATCCGGCATGCCGGCTGTCTATTTCACGGTCATTCCCGCCGATTTCACGACATCCGATGAAATCTGTCAATTCGACCTGTCAAACTGTATGCGACAATCAGTACGGTGCACGATTGTCGCATTCTATAAAATATTTCGTCGTTTGATAAAAACGGATATTAAGACGACGCGAGTCAATTAAGAGAGGACACAAACCGAATCAGTAACGCTTCTTTTTCTTATGATTATATTCAATGTTAACCTGAAAACCTTGCTCAAATGTCATGCTACTTTTACAGTAAACAAGACCTTGCTTACATGTTTTTTTTTCCGTTCATTTCGGACCATATGTTTCGTTATATTTTAAATTTGAATTCTATCGTCATTCAATTTTATCAATTCTTTTTATTCGAATAAATTTATCGATTAATATTTTCTTTATCTTTTTTTTCGGAATCTATCTGTTCGCTCTTCTTATCACAATTGAAATTTAATTTCAATTTTCATAAATTCACGCGTGTCGCGAGTAATTCTATCATCAAGGGTTTATAAATTAAGGGAAAAAACGTGTAACGCGACAATTGTAGATTCGTAGCGACAGCAAGTTTATGGTTGCGCTTTTATTACATTCAATCACGCATTTCATAGTTGCTGTGCTAGGAAGTGGTGTTTATATGTCAGCTTGTCGCGTTCTCGATACCATTTTTATTTCTCGAGGGAATTCGGCTTGCGCGAAGTGTCCGTCGCGCGCCACGTAGAAAAACACGCTTATCACAGTGATCTTGTTGCGCACACTGTTCCCGCGTGGGTCGCTCGTTAAAATTTCCGTCGATCGCGTGGCACACCGATCGAGCATTCGTTTGTTAATCAACTTTCGATTGTACGATTAAACATATGAAAAATATTCACATCATAGAAATTTTGGAGTGATGGTAAATAAATTTAAAAAAAAAATTTTGATTCGTTCATGGTAGTTATTTCGATTATTCGAAATAATAATATATTGAGCATAATCAAATATCAATAGATTTATTGATATTAGATTATTGATATAGATATAGATATTAGATAAATATGACATATTTTTTTTATAATTATAATGTGTAAATTTGGAATCGAAATTATTTAAAGGAATTTAAATTATAAACATTAGAGTTTAATCTATGATGTATATATTCATAAAAAAAAATAGTTTATTCCAAGAATATTATTAGATAAATTTCCAAAAGTTTCACGATCTATTTCGTAAAATTTCTGTAATTAAATCGTTGATGATACTATTTTAGATGAAGTATAATTTCTCAAGGACGTAATAAGTGTTTGTATAATCTTTAGGAATAGGACTTTCGAGATTTTGTTCAAACAGCCTAAAGCTAATCGAGCAAATATAGATAAGCATAAATCTTGGTAGAATTCTTCGTGTAGAAACTATAAATTATTGAACATGTTTGCAAATATTATGATTAACCGAATGAAATTACTCAAATTATATCTCAAAGTATCTGTAGCTCAAAGTTTTGAGTAGATAACATAGATAGCAAGAAAAAAAATAAGAAATTCTTCTTTGCTAAAAATAAACTTTATTTTTAAATTTCATTAAGTTTATAAATATATAAGTAAGAGTAAAATTTTGAAGTATATTTGATTGAATGTGTGTTTCTGTTGAAACTCGATAAACTTTGTTCTACGATAGCCTTGGATTTGTTATTCATTAGTCAAATTATTCTTAAATGGAAAAAGATAATTAAAAAGATAATTAGTGAAAAAGTATTCTAATGATTACTTTTCGAAGAAAATTCAACATCGTTGACTTGTAGTTAATGAGTATACATTGATTTATGAAATAAGAAAATTCTAATATATTTACTCTTAGAAATTAAAAAAATTCTTCAAGCTATAAAACAGGCATAAATTAAATTTGTTAAAGTATTTAAGTAAGAATTTCTTCTTAGAGATCATCCGATATTAGAATCCACACTATATATTTTCCATTAATCAATTTTTCATGCCTTATTATTTATAAAAATAAATATCAATATATATCTTTATAAAACGTAATTTAATTTGGGATTTAATTTCCTTAAAAATAATTTTTGAAAATTCTAATCAATATAAATTCTAGCCGATATAAAAAATATATTTAAAAGTATACAAAATTTATATTATAATCGCCACTAAACGATTAAAATTTTCAAAGAAACATCTCAGTTATTAATTACGTGAACAAACGACGAAAGCGTCAAAAATTCCTTCATACCGCGATCGTAAACCTTTGAAATCCGTGGTCCAACAACTCCACTCGTATACCAGATACAAACAGCCTCGTTAAGATTTCGTTCAAACATCGAGCAAACCATAGAAACACGGTATATAGGTAGACGTGGCCTGCCGAAGACAAATAGGTAGCACGTGGCAGCGATTAATGTCTCGCGTCACGGTTGCACGGAGTTACGATCGCGCCGCTTTTCCGATTCCATCTCTCTCACCCGGTTGTTCACAGAATTACCTATCTGTATCGCCGATTTCTCCTCTTTTCCATTGATCTTCTCTCGTGAGGTTTGTCACGCTCTACGAGACGCACGGACGCACAGACAAACGTTTGCCACGGGTTCGCCTCGACCCTGAATCGATTAGCGTCATCGGCGATCCTGGCGCGGCTTTGGGACGAACGTGACTGAAGGATAGGATCGGAAGTGGGCTTCATTTTCTGGAGAACGGGCTCTCTAATAAAGTGAGAGCGTGGAGGTGAAGCGATCATGCGTGGATATAGGTTTATGTAGGTGGATACACCGAAGGTATAGCGAAGAGATTTTCGTAACGATGAAGATTGATCTCGAGGATGAAGGTAGTGTGTGAGGAGAATTTATGCGTATAGCTAGATTGATATACTTTTATTTATGGATATATTTATGGAAAAATATAGGTAGACGATTAGTAAAAGATCGTTAAATTATCGATCTCGTCGAGTTGGAAAGAAGTGGAAAAAATTCGGTGATATGGATTATATAATATTGAGGGAGATTCAATCGATGCTTGTAAATGTTGTTTGAAAATTCGTATTGAAATAAAAAACAAAAGATTATCGTTCTGTCTTGTTTAATTATCCGTGATTATTAGTTTACATTGTTATAATTTATAATTATTATTTATAGTAGACTTTTATCCTGCATAGAGAGTATATGTTATTAAATTAAAACGATCGAAATAGTTAAATCATTTACATTCCTTGGTGATGACGATAAAAATATTTTATTGATCGAAATATTTGATTTCCTCTTCGTCTCCTTATCATCTACTTTATTTTCACATCGTTCAAAAGAAAGCTTTTTTGTTCCGAAAGAAAACAGAGATTTTTTACATATAAAGATTAAAAACTTTTATCTTGCAATTTATTTCTCACTTGTGAAGAATATTTAGATATTATTATTATTATTATTATTTAATCCTTATTTAATTCTTCACTGAAAATGAAAATTAAAAATTTCATTTATATTTCAATTAAGTATAATTTAATATTATGATGCAAGAGAGAAAGAATTATTCAATGTTTTAATTGCTCTTAAAAAAGTTGAATCGGTAATTATTCGTGTGATTATGTTATTTAATTATATATTATACGTTTAAGTGTAATTATTTCTATTATCCTGGACTTTAAAAATTAAAAAAAAAAGAATTTTAAATTGTGAAATATTTTCTAATATCTTCTAAACATTATCACAATTCTTTTAATTCTTTAAGGTAAAATTCTTCAAGGTAAAATGTTTAAGACTTTACTTTAAAAATAAAATAGTTGGGGAGAAAAAAAAACTCAAAACATCAACGACCCTATTTAGCAAAAAAAAGTTACACCAATAAAATTTCATTCCCTGTTTGTCCATAAACTTAGATACTTCCGCGTGTTATTTATTTTTTTTTTATTCTCAGCAGATAATAGAAATTTACAAACAACTAACTAAACTACAACTAACTAAATTTAAAAGTAACAGTTTATATTAATTATTAAAATAATAAAAGAAATATAAATAAACTAGGAACTGCAAGTGTAATTTGTATGCACGCAATATGATTTTATTAACCAAAATTCAAAATCGAATAAAATCGAATTAAAATTTAATTTCTAAAAAGCGAAATAGGAGAAAAAAATATTTGTACAAAGTTAGAACGTAGCTTTCAATATATTTATGAGTGATTGAAAATTCTTATCATAAGAAAAATTATAACGCGAATCGCGAAATTATAGTTTTCTAAATTAATCTAGAAAACACCGATATAAACGATACATAAATCCATATAATAATTATTTCAACAGATTATCGCGTAACGAATCCTAATCTCACGTATGTAGAACAATTGATAATAAAAAAAACCACCTTGCAGATAAACACGTTCGACCGAATTTATCGTCTAATTATTTCAAAGTGCCATACTTCCGCGAGCGCTAAGTCTAAACTATCAACAATACGTACTCTTATCCGTGAGTAAACACAATCGGAAGCGTTTAATAAGAAATTTTCGCAAATTTCAAATTCCAACTTCCTCCTCCACGGTATGGATAAAATTTCGAAGGTGGAGCGAGTGTGGCAACCTTGCTCCGAATGCATGTGCGCAATGTTTGACGGGCAAATTTGCATAAGTAACTGATAAAGTGGAAGCAGTTTCGAGTTTTTCCATCCGCAGGATTATTCGTTTATCTTCCGTGAACGCGACGCAACGAAATTGGCTAATTAGTCGGGTAACTCGTTAGTCTCTTCCCTGTACTCTTTCTCTTTCTCTCTTTTCCTCCCCTTCTCCCTTTTTTTCCCCTCCCTCTTTCTCTCGTTCCCTCTTTAAACTCGTGTTCTGATTATCGAATTGAAAGTTAGGAGGCAACGATGACACGTTTTCGAAGCGTTGGAACGAAACACTGTTTCGTCGGATGAATAGATATTTGAAGAAGTTGAAGCGAGATTAGATTAAGTTCTTTGGGTAGCTTGGAAAGTAATTCGGTTTTCTCTTCGCGGAGTTGTAATCTCGCGCATATTGTCTCCGCGCACTTGTCCCTGTGCTTTATTGTGTTTCCGTTTGGAGGGAATGTTTTATTTGATCTCTTGGAATATGAGAGCATGGCGCTCTGAAACGTGGCGTGAATTTTGAAAATTTTTTCGCTCTTTCTTGGGAATGGAAAAAATATAGCAGTGAAGGATAAATCGAGAATAATTATTTTATTCCATTACATCTTAATGTTCAATTTTCATGCTTTAATGTATTACGCGTTATAAAATTATTAATTGTGATTTCATTATTTTATCATTATTATTATATATATGTCGTAGAATAATATATATATAGAGATATTGATGTATATAATATCACGATGAAATTAATTTTTAAATAATATTGCAATAGTAAGAATTATTACGATGTCAAAATGATTCTCGTGACTAGCACAACACATTTATCACGATAAATTATTTAAGTGAAAATAACGATTAAAACTTCGCGATATTTTTCACGATAATAATATGTCATTTATAGTATGTTTTATAAATGAAATGATTTTATCGTATTCGTTGAAAAGAAATCGAAGTTAGATAAAAATATGTCTATATTAGAATCTATTTCAAATCTTAACATAAATATTCCATTATAGTATTCTGCTATCGATATCAGTCGGGTCAATTGTTTTGTATATCACATATATAGATATTTACTTCCTCCTAAACTTTCAAATCAATAGGACACTATATCCCATATAAGGAAATATTTACAAGAATTGTAGAATTTGTTGTAATTTTCGCAACACGACTCATGCATATCACATCGAACTACAAGATTTCATTGGAAAGTTTCGTTTCGAAAGATTAAGCTCAATTTCTTCAATCCTGAATCAATTTCGTTACTCCATTCGTGGAAAGAAGAATTTTCATGACAAAAGGGAAATGTTAAACTTCCAATTCGAATAACCCTCTTGGCTCGCACACAATTCTCGCGCAATCGTCCAACGATCGAAATCCCTTCGATCATCCCATCCTTTCTCCTCCCCAATTTCGTATCTTCGTAGAACCTCCTCCGCCCAGTTTGCACCTACAACACCTTGTCATGCATCCCGCTTATGCTATCGAGTCGTGCACGTGTTGAATCACCTTTTGTTTCGTTTCACGCACAATTAATCACGCGAACAATAGCACGTCCACGAGTTATATGCAGCGCCCTGGTACGAAGGGTGGAAGCGAGGGGCGCTTTTTAGCGCAATTGATAATTAATGTAAACGAGAAACGCGTCTATCCGTTGTGTATCCATTGACGCGATGGAATGGTGTTTCGACGTGGCCTCGCGTGTTGCGTTGCGCTCAACACGACTGATTTTACACCCGATACATATCGGTGAAACGAGTTTCTCGTCCGAGGTTGGCCAGCGATCGTTACTCTTCCATTCTCCGTATTGTTGCCGAATCAGACTGGTTCGATCTCCCTTTTAATCAATTTTTCCAAAGCCACGTGTTTGGTTTTATGCTTGGTTCAGGAGGATATCAGGAGCTCGAATCTTGGTTTAACCAAAAGTGTTGACCAGTTTCTCTTCTTTTTTTTTTTTTGGTCGATGTGTCGTTCGGATGGTTTGATTTAACTTAACGCACCTTTTTTTAACGCACCTGTGGTGTTATCAAGCGGTCGTATCTCTGGTTTCGTTGGAATGCGACGAAGGAGGAAATGGAAAATACTTGTTCCTGAAAATATTGTGTATTATATACACGTTCAATTCGATCTTATTCTTACTTTTTCGAAGCAAATTTTAATCAATTTTGGAATTAATTTATCAAGGAAAAGGAAAAAGAAATTCATTTCTTTTTTTTTATTTTTCTATCGTAATCAAAAAGATATTATTGGGATTGTATCGTGTCTTGTGGAAATAAATGTACACGTGTGTGCCAATATTTCTTTTAATGGGAAAACACGCGAGACATCTGGTTCAAACTATTGCATCAACACGCATCGCCGAGTATTTCGTATTCCATAAATGTAAAGACTTTAGCTTCTCGTAGAATTTGATTTCTGCATCGATTCCAGCTTGATTCTGAAGAATGAATTTTAATTTGTTGAAAATTAAAATGTTCTACGTGTAAAATGGCGGTAAATTTAATAATAATAGAGATAATTCAGAAGAAATTCTCAACAAAATTAATTTTCTTGAGAACGCGCGACTTTCTATATTTTAACGAATATAATTCTCTTTCAATTTATTTTTATCTTTATTGTTGTACATTTCATTGTCGATTCTTTTGAAATGATAATTCTATTTTCTTTCACGCGATAAGTAAAATATTCTTCTCTATTGCGTCTAAATTCGAATATATTTTTCAAAAAGTAATATGCAAATAAAAAAAAAAAGAAAGTAAGAAAGACAAATGTCGAATGATTTCTCGAATATTGAATTCTGAGAGAAAGATTGGATACGGATACGGATAGAAAACACATTTATCGAAAAATGTATAGCAAATATGTATTGGATATCGCCAAATAAAGTCAGTAAACGTTTCAATATTCAAACCTGGTACAAGAAAATATTTTGTAACCTGTGGAAAATTAGTATCATCAGCATGAGTTGCATATAAAATAATAAGGTATCGACTGCTTATTAATGCAGACCACGATATTGTAATTTGGTGACCTTTATACGTAGCTTTTAATGTATCGTATGAACGATTACCTTCTCGAAGGTCCATTCAAGAGATAATAACTTGGAACCAAATATAGCAAAGAAGATTCTTCATAAGAAAGATTCTTCGTCAAATTTCTTTTGCTCTTTATTTAATTTAATTGCGTTACACAATTCTTAACCGTGATTTTGTCATTATTTTTCTTTCTGTACCAAGATTTTTAAAAACTAAGATCCATTTTTATATTATGCGTTTTAATCGTATCATTTTAAATAAATATATCAATTATTAAAATTTATCGATAAATTCAGAGATTATCTCTGATTATCTACGAATCTTCGAACTATTCAAGATATTCGAGTTTCTACAAATGCCAAAAAAAAAACTTCAACTCTCCTCTCTTTATTTTCTCCTAAAAAATATCAATTATTCGTTATTTCGCAATTACAATTTGATCCATTAAAAAAGAAGAAAAAAATCTCCCTCCTTCACAAAGTCCTCTCCGAACTTGGCCAAACAAACGCCCATCTCAGACCCGTCCCACCTTTGAAATTTTTCTTCATCCACCTGGAGAAATCTGGAGAAAAACTAACCAAACTCGGCCTCAGTTTCGAAACTAATTTTCAAAGTGCGATTCGTTACATCTGTCGGTGGGGGCTAGCGACTTCTCTCCTTCCGCCGATATCTTCCCCGTTGCCCGATATCTTCGCGCACGACCGGTCAACGAATTTCCATCCGACTTCCTCCTCCCCACTCCTCGTAAAACAACGTCATCGCCTCCTTCGCGGAGAAGATCGATCCCCGTTAATTGATTGGACAAACGTGCGATTCCGTAATTTCCATATAAATGGGAATGCAGATTCGACGTGTTGCAAGATGAGACCGTGGTGGAATTCATGGCCTATTGTCATCGTTCGTTTCTATTCGCGTCCCGTAGGACGGCCGCCAGGCGCGTGCTCATCGATCGGCGCGCGCGTCCACAGTTGGAAATCGATTGTCCACGCTCGTATCGCTTGACCACGAAACTTTTAAATTCGCGCGACGATCACGCGAAAGAAAGAAAGAAAGAAAGGGGGAAAAAAGAAAATACGGCATACGTTGGACGGCGAGGTGGTTGGAGGGAAAATTTTGGAGGGAATTTTGTTTTCTTAGACCGAGGAGATTAGATCGTGGAGCGATCGTGAATGCGAATTTGTGTTGGTTTATGATTGTGCGTTTTTTTTCGGGCAGGAATTTTCGTAATGTTCGTGATTGAGGAAAGTTTTTTTTTTTAGAGTTTTTAATTTATTAGGTTGTCGGTGATATCGTAAATTTTCTTATCTTAGATACACGGGATTTCGTATCAGCATTTAAAAATTGTAATACGCGTACAAATCAACAATATGTATTATTTAGAGAGAGATTTGTAAATAAAGTAAGAAATAAAATTTTTGATTAGAGAGAAAGTTGAAAGTTGTTGCATTGTATTAATCAAGTTATTTGTTCATATCATGAATTTTCTTCGTTCTTCTAATTTTCACTTCTGATTTACAATCCAATTTAGACAATCCAATGAATCGACTTATATTTAACGATTTATATTTAATTTAGCTGTGAAAATGAACGATATCGTTTAGATATCTTATCATACAAAAACATATCTTACATCATAAGTATTCTTGGAAATCGTATCGATAAATAAGCATTGATAATTATACTCATTTCTATTGGATGAACGAAATACTTTTTTTAAATTTCATTTTTTCCTTTAGAGATCTATAATTAATAAGTAATAATACATAACGCATAATACATAATCGTTACGTTAATCTTTCCAGTTCATTTTTCACTTTCGAGACTGCACGTGATCAGTGAATAATTTTCAATATTCCTTGACATCGTTACACTTATATATATCTTATGTAGATTCCTTAAGAGTTGAAAAAAAGAATAACGTATTATTATTTACTATGTTAGAAAATTAAAAAAAAGAAAACAATGATATAGATTCACTGAAATCAAAGATTAGCGACGTACAAACCGTACGCGTGTATTGGCACGTTTCGGCGAGTAATCAGTGAGGGCAATTTCCGTAACTCGAACGACTATCTCGTTGACAGTCATTTGGGTAGGCGGAACAATTTTATGCCCGCAACGCGGACGAAAGCCTGGCCAGTAATTAATTCGTCTATCGGATTCGTATTATTTGGTTACATACACGACGAAACGTAGCGAGTTGTTTCGATCGGTTACAGGTATTCGGTCATCGTCCAAGATAATTGTCGAAGGGAATGGATAGATAGAATCAAGATTACGTCCTCTTTCGTAACTATGTTCGTGGTCGATGTAATTTGTCTTATCGTCGAGATTCCACGGATTATTTGGTAAAATGATTTACTTATGGAGATAAAAGTTAGCTGTGTTTGATGCATTTTGAGTCGAGGTTCCTTATTTGTTAGTTTGGTTTCATCGCGATTGCGTATTTGGAACAAAGAGATTGAGAATTTGATGTTTCAAAATTAGGCAGTGTGTGATTTCTTTTAATATCGTTTCACTATGACATTTTTAATTCGCATTAAATTATCATTTTCTTCATATTCTTTAACATTATAAGTCTCACTCTGAATTTTCTTCATCGAAGCGATAGTAATTTTTCTTTAAATACAAGTACAAATTTTTGCTTTCTTCTTTGCAGCGTATCTTAAATTCTGCATTTTTTTCCACATTTTGGTAATCGTGATTCCTGCTGTATTACAAATATTGCATACGTGTCATAAATAAAACTATTAATTCTGATAACACGAGGCGTATACGATTCAATGGTTGGTTTAAATGCAAAACCAAAAATCGATTCGACAACGTGTTAAGGATAATATAGGTATTAACGGATTATATCAATGATTATGCAAATTTATACAGATAATGTTTTCGCATTTGAATCGTAGAATAAGGAACAATGTCGAATATTAACAATCGAAATCTCGAAAACGGAAATAGCAATTCGACAATTTTCTACAATCAAGATGGAACCCTTAAGTCTCACAATTAAAAGTCTTAGAGCAGCTATTAGAATTATCTGTTCGAATTAGCTCGCCTTTTAGCCAGTCGTATATTAATTACCCGTATATATAACGCAAACGAGGGCTCTTCTCTTAATTCAAATCGTTGTGAGGTTACGAACAATGAAAGCACGCAATCATTAAAATGACTAATTAGTAGGTAGGTGTACGTTGGGTTATTATTACGCATTAGGGTAATTAATCATCGTTTATACCGTGACACGAAACTAACGATCATTCTTCACGATCTCTTCGAATTCGTCCATGTATCGAAAATATTTTTCACGAATATCTAATTTGAATTTTTCTTATCAATATTTATTTTTTATAGATATATTTAATTCGATCCTCGCCTCAATTATTTTTCTTTTCGCTTAGCTCTTTTCAATATATTTTTAGATATACGAAATGATGATATTTGATTTTTTTTTATATCATTTCTTTCTTCAATTTTCCCTTATTAATCCAAGTATTTCATTTTTTCTTATTTCCAATCCCGTGGTAAAATTTTACTTTTCTTTCCAATTATAAAGCAAAAATTTTGTACTCTATATATAGAAGTCTCTATATATAGAATCACGATGCAAGACGATCAAAGTTGCCCTTTTCTCTCTCTCCTTATCTTTTTTGAACGTTTGATAAAATTTTATTTCAACGACTCGAATCACACTTTCAAAAGACTTTCCAAAGATTTGTTCATAAAGTTATAATACAAATTTCTCTCGTATCCAATTTTTCTAAAACGTCTCACGTACACCGCTTCCAACATCTCGATCCAATCAGGATAAAGCGAAAATTAAAATAAAACAGAACGAAAGGGGGGAGGGGGAGGTGGAAAAAATGGTCGCGCGAGCGGAATAAAACATAAATGCGAGCGCACACGACTGTTACGCGATTTCTATTTATTCGACTATATTTTTTTTTCTTTCTTTCTTTTTTTTTTTTTTTCTGTTCGACTCGCGACACGTGTTACAGTTGGCAAATATTTTCGTAGCGCTTCTGTTAGCGAGCGTTCGATGCTTCGAAACGGGCGCCGAATCCGAAAACTTGATGATCAAATACACGAGTTGGCCGGTGCGCGCGAAAGAGAGGTCTCGTACACGCACGTACACACACATACATATATATGTATACATATCCCCTCGTGTGCATCAAGCCTATAAATATCGGGGTAAATGTGGCTGGAGAATGTCGGTAGATAGCTATCTCTATCTTCTGATACGATACGATCGATGAATTTTCCTGATTTTTCTCTCTCTGTCTCTTTTTTCGGTCGTTTTAAATCGGTATTCGCATGGATGGAAACCGGTTGCAACTAATTACGAGGATTACTCGTAATTACTTAAACTTTCTCGACGACTTTACATCACTACTAATTAATTGGATAATCGAGAGACAGAGAGAGAGAGGGGAATTTTTGATTGCGTAGTTTTGTTTGAGATATCATTGGATGGTTGTAACGCTGAATGGAGTAGTAATTTGTAGGATTTATTTTTAGATTATTAGAAGGTATATGATTTTGTAGATTAATATTGTAGTTGGTAATTTTGTTTGGAAAAATATATTTTATTGTGAACGTGAAAATTATTCTCGTATTTTTCATTATATAATCATTATATAATATTATTATTTTTTTATATTCTTATTATATCTTTATTATTAACTCGTTATAGATAAATCAAGTTTATTTACACGTTGATTATTGATCAATCACAAATCATCATTTTTACCTATAAGTTCTTCGAAATTTTTCTAAAATTTATATATTCGATCAATTCGAATTTGTATATTTGTATTATATTCATTCATATAGATTTTAAATCCAAATTTTAAATATATAAATACATATAGTGATCGTAGTCTTCATCAGATTTTCGAAAACGAATATATATTTGTCATATCTCTCTTTCCTTATTTAAATTTCCCGCAAATACATAAATTTCCATATTGTATATAATTGTTTAAGAACGATTGCAGTCTTCCTCAGATTTTTCAGAAAGCAAAGCATATTTATCAAACGCGCAATAAAAGAATCGAGAGATGTGGTATTCTAAAGTACCGCACGGATCGATTAAGAGGTACAGATCAATCAAAGCTGAAGCTCAGCTTCGTTCCCTCGGCCGAAACGCTCTTCTCGTTTCAATTAGAAAATTGCTCTCGACTGATGACATTAGCATATCATCCAGAGAAGCGAAACGCGGCGCGTATGCATTCGGTTGTCTGCGCCAGTAATGACATAACTACATCTTAACTCGATAAGTACGTTGCGGTTCATAATATAACAGGTTTGCCGGCGAACTACGGATTACACACTCCCGTTATCAAATCGTATTCGAAGTAATTCGGAGGTCAGCGAGTTTATCGTGATAATAATATCGCGGCTCGAAATCGTGAACTGGGTTTCTCGACGGAAATATACTCAATTGAAATTACAACGATGACACATGTTATTTAGACGATAAAGATTCTTAGTTATGAATGATGAATGAGAAGTGGGAAATGAAGCGAAAGTGAGGGGAGATTTCGCGGTTTAAATTAATTAATTAGGGTTATTCGAAATTTAAGGTGAAAGGAAATTTAGGGAAAAGGGGTCAGGTTAGAATTTTCTTTAGAGAAAAATGGAAAGAGTATCGTGTATGTTGAATTAAATGTATTATATTGACAATGATTGAAAAGAATAGGATAGAATTTTGTCGTACGGAGGGAATGTAATAATTTTATTTTAAATGTACTCGTAATATTTCTATTCTTTATTTTTATGTTAAATTTGATTCGAGAAATCATCTATTGAAATTCGTTGTTGTCAACACGAATGCGAAAAATATTCCATTAAAAGTTAATAATTCTATACTCATTATTTCTCCTGACGAGAGATAAACGGATATTTGAATTATTCATATTCGATTATCGGCTAGCTTTTTTTTTTTTTTTTTTTTTTTTGGATCCAAACAATTCTCGGCAATATGTTTTATAAAACAAGTTAATCCGAAGTTTTAATTGACGCTGGAACAAAAGACGGACGCGGGATAATTAA
Source organism: Apis cerana (assembly GCF_029169275.1). Taxonomy (NCBI): domain Eukaryota; kingdom Metazoa; phylum Arthropoda; class Insecta; order Hymenoptera; family Apidae; genus Apis; species Apis cerana. The sequence goes on from NC_083857.1 coordinate 9,786,578, forward strand.
TTGATAATTGAAAATCAATTTAAAAACAAAAGTTGGTAAAAACTTCTACTTCTTATTATTATTATTATTATACTTTGCGTTACTTTCACTATACACCGAAGATAAAATAAAACAAAGCTTGCATTTCCAATTTTAAATCTCGATCCATCCATTATCCTCCATTGTTAACGCGATCCATCATTATCTCGTGTTTATTAAAACTTCCTTATATCCGCTTTATTCCGCACATATTTTTTTTTCCCAACGTTAATAAAAATCGATTTAAAAGCGAAGCCAACGTAACAATACGTCAAAACTTATTGAAATACTCGTTGGGATATTATACTTTATTACAATTTCAAACGAAATTCAATGGACAAAGGCGCGGTGATAATAAGCTCCATTGTCGATCGATCAATACCGACTCTTTTTTCACTTTCACGTTTTAATATTTCACTTACCCTTCACCCCCTGAGTTTCTCACCTTTTTTCCCTTTCTTTTTTTAATCGAACAGCCAAGCGCAGCATAGCGCTCTCGTATTGTAACCAAGAAAAAATTGCCGCGATAAGCGAAATTGTTATCGATACGACATGCTTAATCGCTTTAATCTCCCTGTGCAAATAGTATGGTATCTCTTGATTTGGTGCACAGCTAGCTCGGGTTCGAGCATGATCTCATTAAACCGTGAATTTTGCCGTGTAAAGTTGTATCGTAATTATATTTTGTCGTGTCATTCGATTCTTTATCATTAGGAAAAGTAGAAATATTAATCCTCCTTTTCTTTTTCTTTTGCTGGTAAAAAATGGAATTCTCGATAAAATGGAATATATAATATATTAACGGAAAGAAAAATCCTTAGTTAGTTCGATTGCGATTGAGAAGTAATAATTTATTCGATATTTTGACAGAAATAGCTATTTGACGTTTTAAACCGTATAAGTTGTTAATTGTCGCGAAAGTTTCAAGGAATTTTGTGACGCCTGCGAGGAGCATTGGAATGGAAATCTGTTGCAGAGATGAGAAAATTGCTGAGAAGTTGTAAATAGTAATTTATCGTCAAAGTGGAACACAGTCGATTCGCGAAAACGTATGAACGTAGAACGCTGAAACTTTAACCACTGAAAGAATTCTATAATTTTCTATAATTAATTATCCGTGTAATTAGTTGATTTATGGAACTCGTTGGACAGGAGATTAAACGTCACAGCATTTTGATATATCATTCTTCATTTATTCATCCATTAAAATTGTCATCTAAACGTCACTTTGCGTTAATAAATTTTTAATCGATTTCCATAATATCTCCGTATTATCATCCATCGATCAATTTACTTTATCTTTCTAAAAAAAAAAAAAAAATAAAATAAAAAAAGAAATTAAAAATGAGAAAAAATTTCCTCGATTAATACCCCTCCTTCCCCTCCAATTATCAAATAAGATTCTCATGCAACGCGTACAATTAAATCTTCTAAATAAATACACTCTAACCAAATCCATTTCACCATTCTTCATCTCGAAGAAGGAAAAAGAAAAAAAAAAAAGAAAAAGATTTTTCTCCATTTGGTTTCCATTGATCGAAACGACTCGACGGTTGAATTGTAAATGGCGACAGATACCTGCAACTACTCCGTGGTCGCGAAACTCTTTTCGCTCGGTGAAAAGCTTCGCTGGAGAAGCACCGGTTGAGTAATAGCGCTATAACGATCGAAATTTTTGGCAACGGTCCACGTTTACGAGAATTTTTCCACCGCTTAGGGGCAACGACTCGGGGGACAAATTTTTCGACCGCATTTTACGCCGCCACCCGAAGAATGCCACCCCCTTATAGCAAAAACACTCCAGTTAAGCGTTCCACCCACTTACTGTTTCTCTCTCTCTCTCTCTCTTCGAAGATGAAATTACCTGTTTATTCGACTGTTCCGCGCGACTTATTGGGGTGATGTTTCGAGAGCCTCCGCGCGTTACGCTTTTATTACGAGCATAGAGAGATCGGTCGATATCGGTGCATCGATAGAAGTGGCTGGCTTTGATCCAGCTCGGTCTACACCGCGTCAATGTTTCTTTTTCCCCCCTGATAAAATAGCGCAGGAACCTCGTCCCTTTGAGATTCTCTCGATTGAAGATCGAGGCTCTTTTTTTTCTCACCCGCTTTTCTTCCTTTTTTTTTTTTCCTTTTTTTGGGTTTGACTATTTTATGCGAGATAGGTGGTGGAAGAGAGCTTCTCGGTCGGAGGAAGTGGTACAAATGGAGTGGTTAAGTTAATTCTTGAAACTGATTCTTCGATTTCATTGTGGAACGTGTATGATAGTCAGAAATTTGAGTTTGGAATTTTTGAATATACAATTTTCATTTTTTTTTTTGTTACTTTATACTTACATCTTATTTTATTTGGAAAAAAATATTACGATGAAAATTCTTCGTGTATTTCCATAACAGAGATAGATCAGCTTCACGATTTTGTAATATTTGCTAATTAATAAATATAATTGAATTGTTCATCGAGTAGGTTTGTCAATTGATCAGATTAAGGGAAGTGAGATAAGAAAGAAAGTTTAAAATGTTTCATTGGATAACATTGTTCGAGTTAATGGAAGAAGTTATTCACTTATGGTATCATCAGGGCGGGGAAGAAGAGTGAAAAATCGAGTGAAGTTCCACAAGGAATACAGTCGGATGGATTGATGCTATGGCAGTAGAGGTGGAAATTTCTAAAGTTCGTTTCTTCTCGAAAACATGGTTCCACGTTTCCTAACTGGTCAAAGTGGAGGACTCGACTTTCAAACCACCTGAGACCCGTTAAATGTTACTCCTTATCACTTATCACTTCTTCAAACGATAAATTTCCATTTTTGGTAAAAAAAATATTCCACCAAAATGAAATATACGCTCCATTTTTTTTTTAAGTCGCAAGATAACGATAAACAATGCGTTCATGGTATCATTGGTTCCTCCCAACTTTTTCATTATTTTTAAACTCTTAAATCTTGCTTCTCACGCATCCATACACGTGGTTCGTCATTTCAGGATGATAGAGGGTTGCGAAACTTGCGAGAACTAAACACATCCTTTTCTCACTACTTCCATTTTCTGGAACGCAAAGTTTTACACCTTCGTTGAAATTTACCTCCGTTTCTTCTTTCGTACGTTGCTCGAACGAAACGAATGACTTTACAAATTTTATTTTCCCCTCGTTGCTCCACACTTTCTCGACGATGATGAAATTCGAAATGACGATTGAACCGCAGGCAAAAATTTGAATGAACTTTATTCGCGGGAGAAAACAAAAAAAAGACAAATCTAAAATTTCAACAACAAGCAATAAAAATATTCTTCGTTCCCGAACGAATATAACACACTTGAAAAACTTCATAATCGAAATAGATTAAACGATTGATGATACACATTGAAAACTAATCTCAGTGAGTAATTGCATCGCATACTCGAATACGTCAACCCAGTGCGAGCCAAACCCATGAGTCAGCTTGGTTTATAAACGGTCGTCAAAATCAATAAGCGCAAATAGCGGCTGTTAAATTTGATTAAAATTATCATCGATATCTATCCCCGATCGGAACATTGTTCGAACTATCCAAGGTACCTCGACGATTTATCGCTTATGCTTTCGCGGGGACGTTTCGCTTCGATCGCGAAGATTTTTTCTTTTTTTTTTTTTCCCTTTTTGTTTTCGGTACGCGATAGAGAAACTCGTTAACTCGAGCGGCACGGAGGAGGGGGAGAGATAAAGAGAGGAGGAGGAGGAGGAGAGAAGTTGGTCGTATTAGCGAGAGCTGCTCGGTCAATAAGAGGCGCCTCCACTACTTGCACTGGATTTTTGCCGACGTAGCCTCTCCATTTTCCTTGCGAATCTTGGGATAAGATTTGCACGTGTCGAGGTACGTACCGTTTCAGGGAGTCGGCTGGACGCTAATTGCATTTTTTCAGTTGTAAACACGAGACATGTGTACACCGTTTGTTCGTTGCGATGCTCATTGTGTACAAGGATTGATGGTAGGCGACGATTTAATCAGCGATCTTCCACTACGTGTATTCGACAATGCAGTGTTAATAGGTGTGAAGAGATTATTGGTGGATGTAGCGAAGAAATCGATGGTAACAAATAGGTAATAGATGAGGAATCGAATCATTGTTCTGATCTTGGAAATCGTTAATGTTTGACAGTGTTAATGCGAGAAATTGAAAATTAGAAAACGGTTTAATAATAATGGATGATAGGTGAAATATTGAAGAGATATTGAAGAATTGGAAAAAGGAAATTCTCAATTGGTTGAAAAATAGATAGGACGTGTAATTTGAGATATTTACATCTCAACACACCAGACAGTAATAATTAAAAAAAAAAACGTTTACGTAATTTCGACACTTTAACTCGAGACTCTGATTGCGTGAGAGGTAAAGTAGGTGGTAAGTAATTTTTTCAAGTGGTAAATGCGACGGAGATTTCCGTGAAAATAAGAATCCTGGTAATGTATAAGTTTCAGAGGGTTCGCGTATAGGGTACAGGTGGGGAATCCGTTGTTAAGGGGGTGGTTAGAGCCTTCACGCTAGGTGGAGTGCAGCGAATGTAACGACTGGGGCGGAGGCCATCGAAGGCTTTTAGAGCAGGCGGGTTATTTTAGGAGAGTGTAATGAGGGTGTTGCCAAAAATATTTCAATCTAAAGGGAGCGGTAACTCTATTCAATATCTTGTAATTACACGTTCGTGTTTCACTCGAAGGGCGTTAAAATTTGTCGCGATACGATCAGTCGTATTGCAAAGAAAATTTGTTTTTTTAATCGTTATAAATGATATTACAGCGTGGGATTATTTAATTCAATGTATATTAAATGTGTTTTTTAATTAATTTTGCAATAGCGAACGTCATTCGTTCCACCTTTGAAGAATTTAATTGCAAGTTTCCGTTTGTAATGTAGCCTCAAAGTCTTCATTATATGGAGATTAATAGAATTAATAGAATTTCTTGTGACTCCATATATCTCATATATCCCATATGGTTACGTATGCTTGAACTTGGAAGCGAATGGGTAAAGATTAATATGGCAAGATAAAGGTACCACGTGTATCGAATATTTATTGTACTACCTATTGTACTTATCCTTCGTTATTTTAATCATTACGAAAATTGATATGATAATTAATTGGAAAAATATACACGAGTATCCCAAGATTTGATAAATATGAATATATTTATAAGTTTTATCGTTTTTATCTTTATTTATAGCACAAACAATTTGAAAAAAAGAAATATCAATGACAGTGTGCAAGAATAGACCGACACAATTCTCTCCTAAGGAGCGTCGTGGCACGAACGAGTAAAAATTAAAAGCATCTAGGTACATATTAAATATACGTATCATCGCGTGTTAGGAAACAGTTTAGCGCTCACTTCGAACCAAAGACAATTTTGTTAATAGATAACGAGAAGCTTTTAAACGCACAGATAATCCCCTCTAGGTGTTATCTAATTTACTGTCGCCATATTTCGCGTAATAAGTGTCTGGACGAAATTAAAATTCTCGACGCGAGTCAACAACGGTGTTTGTCGCGAGAAGTTTGCTACGCCGGCCGTCAAACGTTCCCGCCTTTTGTGATTTCCTCCCGTTGTATGGCGGCGGTATTAATAACGTAATGCCATGCAGACGTTTGCGCCGGGCAAGATCGCCGGGTTGAATCGATGAGAATGCTGGGAAAAGCGAGCCCGGTTGCCTGGATACTATTCATCGTGGATTAAGTTTTGCTTCTCTGCCTCCCTTTTTTTTTGCACGATAGTTTAATAACAGTATTTGCCAATCGAGAAGCGATATGTTGTAAGTGGATTAAATAGATTTTGATGCATTTATGGGGAGTTTCAATGTGCCAGGAGGATGTAAAATATCCGAAATATTAAATTTTATTTTTCATTACGAAGACAAAACGAATAAATCTTTATTTTTATTAAATAAAATACTCGTTATAAAATATTGGTAATCTAGTTCTATATAATAATTTTTACAGTTTTACAATAATATTGTAAAATTCATTTATATAGAATTTGTTACTGTATTTGTTACAATGAATCGTTAAAATTGTATAAAATTTTTTAAAATTTTTCAAAATTTTGCAAAAAGGGAAAGAGGAATTATTATTGATTTATCGCGAATATCGATTCGTTAGTAAGTTGAGAAAATATGTTTGTTACGTTTCAAAAAATATGCAATACATATTTCTTTCGAAATTTCCATCATCATTTTTCCTACGGTAAACAATTTTACTTTCAAAAATTTTCTGAAAAATGAATAATATACAGTCCATATATATATATATATATTTTTTCAGTAAATAAAAATTCTTCCTTTTATCGAAACAAGAAATAAACATTCATTCCTTTATAAATACTTCTTTCAAACTCGTTTCAATCACTCATTAATCAATCCATCATTCGTTCAATCATCGTCAATCAAACACCCACGATCAAGGATAAAAAAATATTTTCAATCGAACGATTTCAATCCCCTTTTACATTCACTCCTACAATTTTTAAAATAAACCTTCGAATCCTGGTTAATACTCCGCGATATTCAGCACGACAAACTGTCTGTAACTCGGTAGTAGCTTTTTCCATTCACTGGTACAGACAATTCACAGCTAATTATTGATCGTAGCTGCGAGTAACGTCGGAAACGAAAGTTGTGCTCGGGCCGCGTTGTAGGTCTGCCTTCATACGCATCGAGGAAAAGAAGGGATGGAGGAAGAAGGAAGGGGGGAAAAAAAAGAAAAAGAAAATACAAAGGAACTGCTTTCGCGAGTAATTTATCGCGCATTGATGACGGACTGCAACTTTACCACGCCTATCAACTAAAAATAGGATTATAGGTGATTTACGGCCGAGTCGTAAAACCAATATTTCATACAGCCGCTTGTCCAGGACCTAACTTTGACTCGTGAGCCGGACCGGATATCGGGGATGATCGATCCCAGCGAATGAAAATATATTCCGCGTTCCGCGTTTCATTCCGCGCCGCGCGGAACAATTTACATGCGCACCGTGATCCGATAAAAATGGATTACCTTTGCGTTTTCTGCCTGTCTGAAGGGGAGGAGAGAGACGGAAAAATTAATAGAAAGAGAGGAATTCAATTATTTTCTTGGCCATCCAAGCGTTTGATATTGTACATTTAATATTCCAGTTAATACGGGGGAAATTTGGTTTCGAGTTTATTTAAAGTTGTGTGGTGTAATTGACTTTGAAATCATTGTTATCTTCCTCATTGTCTCGTTGCCGTATGGATGATTTTTAGGGAGGGAAACATTGCCCGTGCGAATTTTGCACGCGCAAAGGAAAAGAGTGAAATATTTTTCGCGACCTTTCTTTCTTTTTGTTTTTTTTTTTTTTTTTACAGTTGGTTCGATCAATTTTCACGTATTATTAGAAGGGCAAATACACAATTTTCCAGAAGTTTAACTCCGCCTATTTCTATGAGATATAAATAATACAATTTTTCCAATTTAGCCTCGTTTAATTGCATCTCGCGTTGATTTGAGAACTTTCGCGTGTTCCTGTTAATTGATTCGTTTCCCTTTGCCATTGTATCGTCAATTTTACAACGAACATTCGGAAACACATGTCCAATGTAATATTTTTTCTTTTCCCCGCCCTCCATTTATGACACCGTTTATTACATATTGATTTTTCGTTAATAACTTTTTTTATAACATTGCTCCATCAACGAAACCTATGTAATATTGTGGATCTTTGCAATGAATCAATCCTGTATTTTCATGCAAGTTCGAACATCGATATCCACTATCAGGGTAATTGCTCATCGTCGTCCAAGTTTTTCCATGTAACAACTTAACAAATGGCCATGGAATTCTCGTCTCCTCCTCCTCCCCCAGCAGTAATTTGTTTACAACTGTACCCTGGTAATTTAGTTTTAATAAATATCTCTTCTCGAACGTGAACTCTCTGATGATTGAAAATATTGATATTCTAATTAATATATTTATAACGAGAAAATTATACACATTAGTGAATTTATAATTGTGTTTGATGATAATGCGTAGAATATTAATTTTTAATCCGTTTGAATATTATGGATGAAAATTTTAAATATAAAATTCAAGAAATTCAAAATCGTGGAAATAATGACGACACGTGTACACAGATACAAAAATCACGATTTTTCAGGGGAAATAGGAATACGAATATTTTTACGAATTCTCATAAAAGGATATCCCCACATTAAAATTTTAAATGGAAAGTCGATATTTCAAAGTTCGTTTAACTTTAAAAAGTAAACAGAAAAAAGAGAAAATAATTATATATATCGATAATGAAAAAGATTTTTGAATTAAATTATTATTATTATTATTGTGGCGAATGAATACGATACATTTGATTTTAAAAATATGTAGAACTACGAGAATAAAAAAAAAATTATTCAGAAGGAATTGCATTTGTTCAAACTGTCGCAAATTGTAACGAGCAGCTATCGGGATCACATACAGGTAGTCGAAATAAAAAAAAAAAAAAAAGAAGAAAAAAAAAGAGGATTCGTGCAAACACATACTCGTTATCTCCTCGTTTTTTGAAATGTAACGATGCGAGGTTGTGTGCGACTGTTAAAGTGCATCGCTTGAAAAATCAAATCAAATTGAACGATTGCAGATTTTCAAAGCGGGAGAAATGTTTCCATGTAACTATTATCGAATTACAAATAGTCAGCTCAACAAGTTTCTCGATGTTGAAACCATTATGTTGTATACATAACTCGTGTTTCCTACTGTCGATCGCTACTCGCTGACAAGTCTATATTCTTTTTCGAATTCAGTGGTTTCGATGTCTTAGAAGTAATTCTTCTTCTGGAACTTTTGAGACTGAATGACGAACAAAATAACGCGTGTACTTTTTAATCTATCTATCGCAATATTACTTTTGAATAGGATATTAAATAGACGAAAATTATTCCGATAGAATCGATAAGGATCTCGATCAAAAATTGATTACTTTCGACGATAAATTAATCGAATTGATCATGTTAATTAGTCGAATGTAATCAAACGATAATCAAGATTCTCGACTCTCTTATTAGCTCAAAGATGGTCTCATAAGATATTTAAATACACAGATTGCCTCTGGATATCCTTTTGACACTTGGTTAATAGATAACAATTCTAATGAGAAGATTTTGTCGTAATCAAAAATATATATCTCGTCAATTTTTCCTTAATTTTATTTCCTCTCTTATATATTTCTCTCACTTAGAAACTATTTTCTTAATTTTTTAACACCCTGTATATTCATTCGACACGTCAATGAATTCTTTTTTATTTTCGTTCTTATTCCACCTTGATAAAATCAATTTTTTTCTTATATATCCATCTTCTTTCTCACTCTTCCTTTACTCTTACTTTATTGAACACTCAATTTTTAAAATATACCCATGCAACTCTTTCCTTACACTTCCTCTCTTATATTTCTCATCCGTTTCATTTTACCTTAAAGAATCATCTCTCGAATTTTTTAAGCAACCTCGGTCGAATATTCTCGTTTAACACCCTCGGTCGAACGTAACACGGATAAATGCCACGTTAACGCGTTCAATTTTCCCGCCAACAACATCTCCCCGCCGACAACAAGGCGGAACGAGTGCATTATACGTTCGTGGAACCGTTCGTTAAGCTCCTCTCTCGGTGTTACATCGCGAGTTTAGCCGAGTAGGGAGTAGGAGGGAGGGAAAGGAGAACTTATTAAGAGGCCGCGACTCGAAACATTATGGTCTTCTTCGCAAGGCAAGTTCGCGGCGGGTTTATCCTTGTCCGGCCGTTTCTTCGTCGCGGCTCTCAAATTAAATCCCGACCGGGAGCTTTGCCTCGCCCAGAGCAAAACTTTAAAGCTGCGAAATCTCCGGCAAACGAAATTCCCCTCTCTACTGCGAGTAGACACGACGGGTGGAGGGGAATGAGTCTGTCCTTATCGAGCACGGTGTTATCGACAGGTGTGTCGATAATTTTATGCACGGTTTACGCCTCCCCCGCGCACGTCGAACGTCGCTCGTCCTTCCAAGATCGAAACATTCCACGGTTATGTTAACAAACAGCCATTCCTGTTTACGGATTGACCACGAACGAAACGATGGAAGATCGGAATTGAGGATCGACGAGGAGTAATAACGTGAAGGATAGTTGAAGGAGTTGATAGCGATGCATAGATTTTTATGGAAAATAAAAAAATTTGTTTTCTATGGATTTTTTTTTTTAATTTTTCGATGCATTTCTGAAAAAAAAAAATAGCAACGATTTATTTATACTTGGACAATCAATATATTGATTGTTGCATAGAATTGTTAACTCGTTTCGATTTAAATGATTATAATATAATGAATTTAATTCGTTTAAAGTTTTACAAATTTAATGGGACGTATATTATTTTTAATATTTTACGAATGAATAAAGTTCGTGTGCTTGGTCCATGAATGGCAGAGTTTGGGGGAAGCACAAAACGGTTCGAGTGGTTGTTCGGCACATGAAGTTTGGCTTCGTGTAAGATATGCGTCTGAATAGTTTCTAGAAATGCTCGTAAAGTTTTGCTTGTAAATGGAATGCAAACGCACGACTCTCTATTTTCATTGTACGCATAATTTAAAGTCACTTTTGTCAAGGTTAAACGATTTTATCGTTAAAAAAAAAAGTAAGGAAAAAGATGTATTATTTCTTTAATACAATTTTGATACAATTGTTCAATTTTTAATTCATGAGTGAGACAGATCGATTTTTACGATTTTTTCGCGTCGTGTTTTTTCAACGAGAAGCAAAATGTGATTTCAATCAAGAATTCAAACGAGGAATCTTCTCTCGGCGAGAAATTAATTTAATCAATTACGCTATCGAGCCTGTCGACGAATTCTTCTTCCTTCTGGAGGTTAATAAATCTGAAATGATTGCCAATCACGGATCCTAGAGATCGCTATCAATCGGAAATCTCGAAAACAATACTTCCTTTGCATTTCTTGATCATCGAGTCGCATAAATCATTGCCACCTTGCGCTTCGGCGGAAATGCATTGCTTACAGATATTGCATTTCCTGGAATGTCAATTCACGATCGATACATTCTATTGGATAAATTAAATTGTTCCGTCGGAATTGATGAACCTTCGTGTAAATGAAAAGGTTGAAACAATGATTTAAACAGTGACTTTTTTTTGATTGTTGTAAATCAGTTTGGATAAAAAAGAAAAACAGAATCTTTCTTTATATAATTCTCAATCGATGTAATTGCTTTTCACAACAACGCTGTTGTTTTTTTTTTTTACATGAATGATCACATTGATGATAAAATGAAACATTTAAACTCAAAATTTATTATATATATTTTTTTCTATCTTTACAATATATATTTTATAACGATTTTTATGTATTTTTATGCATCTTTCTGTATAACCTTTTATCCAAGATTAATCGCCGAATTATAGCCGTTTCATTTAAAATTTTATTAAACTTCATCTCTCATTCATATATTTTACTATTTCTTCCGATCAATCCATATTACATTCGAACAAGATGATCTTCTCACAATTCTTAGCATAATTTTATTCACGGAAGAATGAAAGGCACGTACAATATCCATCGATTAAATATTCACCGGAAGCTCGAAGTTTGAGGGTTAACCGTTACATTTCCAGTGATTAATATCGCACGAAGCGAAAGTACAATGGCTGGAGTCGTTCTAACTTCGAACCTGGCGAAAACGTCGATTAACTTTGATGTTTTCATTTTCGTATTTTCGCAGTAACAGAAGGAAGTGATCCATCCCTGTTCCGATCGGACTTGTCAATTAAATCGGCGCGGCATCGATCGATCTTTTTTTCGCGCGAAAATAAAACGAAATTTCTTCGCGATTTTTCTTTCTTTCTTTCTTTTTTTTTGTTCGATCGACGAGAAAACATCGCGTATTTAAATCATTTTTCATCCGGCGGAAATGCTTGGCCGGAACGTCGGATGTTACCCGAACGGAGAATATCGAGTGTTTAAAAACTGTTGGACAGCCGCGGGAACTATTAGTTTTAGAACGTGTCGTCGTATGTCACGACGAACGAAATCCGTGGCGCAAATTGACGATGATTTATTTTGTGGTCGATCATTAGAGAACATTGGTGAATAGAGACATGGCGGCAGACTTTTTGTGCATACGACGAAATATCTCACGGAACGAACGATTTCGGATATTCTCTGTTAGAGAAATGTCTCCTGAGAATATTAATCGGTGAAAAAAATTTTCTACGGATTTGTTCCGGGAATAGATTGGATATTTGTTCTCGTTTCATACAATTCGCGATTTACATTTAAATTTCAACGCTAACGATATTCACGTACCTTTTTATATTCCGTGCAAAGGTAATAAGATATAAATAAAATATTTCCGCATTGAAACTTCCAAGATGTACGAAAAATATTGCGACGATACACACAAGCGTTCCCCGTATACAAAATTTATTGTTGCATCTGCTTCGAAACGTTTATCCATCTATTTATCACTGTACCAATATCTCGTGTCCCGCCTTCGCCTCTTATTCTCCCCTCAATCGATAGACAACGAGCATCCGCAAACACCTTAATTGTCCACTTCTCGATCCATTCGACAACAAGCTCGAGTACCTCGACGTTAAGAAAGATCAACGTTTATTCATCTTCCTTTCTTTCCTTTTCGTTTCGTTTCCTCCCCTGAAATAGCTCGAAACTCGAAACGACCCCGCTCGCTCGCACGCCCAGTGCGCTCGAAAATAAAATTACCATCGGCATGAGTCATAAGAGGGTAAACACGAAGTAACGCGCGCCCTTTCGGTCGAGGCAGAAAGGGACCCGATCGATCGATCGAACGCGACGCGGCGTGCGACCCTTCGATTCACCACTGGGTTAATGACTCGAATTGAATGACAAGACGCGCGCGAGATCCAATCGTGTGATTGTGATTGTGATTGTGATCGTGGGAGGGGGAGGGGCACGTGGTGTGGAGAGAACTCGAGTCTCTTTTGAGAGGCGGAAACTTCAATTTCACGGCGGGGGAGCACGAATCGTGCTGGAAATTGACGCCTCTCTCTCCTCCCCCCTCCCCCCTTCCTCGTTTTAAACGATGCGAACGATGCCCATGTTAAAAAGATGTCACTCTTTGTCGTCGATCTCGAGGCTCGAGGACAGGATTTTCGGTAGTCGTCGACTCGTGGTCATTGACTTGTGTCAGATGGTTAGTTGATGGGATTTGAAAGGAGAATTTCGCCATCGATGATAATAAGGGTTGTTGAATGATTCCGAGAGAGGATTATATTATATTATATTTAGAATTATTGCGTAGATTTTTGTACATTGTTCTTTTTTGGAAAATATATGTTAATAATCGCGTTTAAAATATAACTTTTACATATCCAAAAAAGATTATTTAACAATCGTATTCCTCTTTGCATCGTTGCTCAATCTTGTTTTTTAAAAAACGAACGAGATTATCCGTGTCAATAGAACTGAGAAATTTTTTTAAAACCATCAATTCCGAATTTCTTTCTTCAATCAACATTTCGTCACAAAAATCACGCAATTCTTCCGTTTGTTTTTTTTTTTCTTTTACAAAACTTCTTTCGCCAAATCGTACAATCCCCTCGAGAAGAAATTCGACGGAGCCCTTCCCTACCTCGTGTGCGAAATCGGGGGGAGAAAAAAGAAAAAAAAAGAAAAAAAATTGGTAGGTCGGCTGGGTCACCTTGCACCGACAGCTCGGTGAAAATAAAGGGACATGTCGGATATGCATATCGAGGAGAACGAGGCTCGTACGAAGGTAATTGTGGCCCCGGCTATCGGAAAACGAACTGGTTCGCTTTTTAACCAGGAGTCCTGCAGCCCAGAGAGACGTTCTAACGGGCGCCAGATGCACCTCTTGGCAAAAAGCGATCCGCATAATGCGGAGGGAGGACCGAGGATCTCATCCGGATCGGAGTTGCACGCGATCGCGAAAATATTTTTATCCTTTCGCTGATATCCTTCTCGATATCCGCAATTCTTTGCTCTTTGCTCGAGGGGGAATAATTAGAACCGAGGCGTTTTATAAAAGAGGGGAGGGGAGTAGGGTGAGGTAAGGTTTATCTGTTTTGGAGGAAAGGATTTTCAGAGGCGTCGATTCTCGATGAAAATATGAGGTGAAATAAAGGTTAACAGGTCTTTTCTTTTCGAGAATCTTTGATGATTTTATTTCAGTGTTAGTTAAAATAGGATTTATCTTTTCACGAACAAGAGTTTTTAAAAACGATGATTTTGTTTTGGGATAGGAAAGTAGAAAGAAATTAAATTAAATGTGAAAATTGAGATCGATTATTTTAGTAGATATATATATTATGTAGAAGGATCGTACGTGTATCAGTGTGGAGCCTGAAATTCTCTGAATATCCAGAATGATACCTTGGCTTTAGTCAGTGAAAAATGTTAATCCCTTCTTGAAATATTCGAAGGTATTAAATATAGCAACGTTCATTTTAGAACGGGTAAAATGTAGGAGAGTGTATGAATGTAAATTAATTCTAGAGATTTTCAGCTGTAATCACGCTGGTTTGTTCGTAAAAATGTTTTAATCGGGTTTGAATAGAACGAGGGAGATGGATTAAACATCGTGAAATTGGAAAAAAAGAAAACTTTTAACGGAGAAATTTTGTCGGTAATTATGAATTTGTATTTGCTTTTGACGGGAATAATCAATCATTTTAATATAGAAATCGATAAATCTTTATTGCACGTAATTAATCGTTCGATAGAAATTCAGATTCTCGACTAAATTGAAAATTTATATAATTTCCATTTGTTTTTATTTTTCCAGAGAATCATTCGAATTAAAAAATTATTTTTCGCTTTATTTTTTCCCGATCATTTTTCTCATTTAGACAATATGTTTCTATGAACAAGGATGGATGGTTTAATTAAATCGTGAAAGAATTTTGGAATTTACGCCCGTGATGGAACGCTCTTTCACAAAATGAAATATTCCAATTTTGATTTTTTTTTAGTGAACGAATTGAGATTTGTATCGATGATTGGGAGAAATCAGAAGATTAATCAATAATCTCACTTAATATAGAATTGTGTAGATTTACCTTTCAAATCAATAGTAAATCCTTGAATAAAATTTTATAATATTATACGCTCGAAATTAAATTAACGTTAGAGGAAAAGAGAATTTCAATGAAGATATTTATATTTAATATATAAAAACCATGAGGTCATGCATAATATTCCCTACATAAAGTCTACCGCATAGGAAATACAGGTGTGCAATGCGGAAACAGCGCACACGTCCCCAAGCTGTACAGGAAACCTTTGTAAAGACCTCAGTCACGTGCTTTGGAAATCTGGCGTCCTCACGGATCGGCAGGCAATACGATACGTCAGTCTCTATTCAGAGGCGAGTTCGAACCACCGAATTCTCCATATTTTACTTAAATTTCCCAAATTTCTCCAGGTAAACTAGCGCAAACTAATCTGAAATACAAATGGAATTTATTAATCCCATAGCAATGCAACTTATCTCGATAAACGTGTTCGTTTCTCTTTGACGCAATTAACAGTTGGATATGAATAATTAGAACTTTGATCGATTACTTCCTTAGTTATTTTAAATACTCGTAATTATTTTCATTTAAAAACGTAAAACATGGAAAGACTTACTGCTTTCATAAATTCAAAACATGAAAATTATAAAATATCACACCAGAATTTTTTCCCCACCTTTCTCATTTCCACTTTATTTCTGCTCTCGAATTATCTCTTTAGCGTTTCATATATATACGATTATTGTACCGCCATATGTATTCGCCGATATAATAAAACCATAAATTAAAAAAAAAAAAAAAAGAAACTAAAAGAATCATTACTTGTCATCTCTTCAAACGATTACACCAATGTTTAATTTCAAGCCAAACTTTCACGATTTATATTTCTAATTGGAAATCATTCAATGATAAACATTTCGTCGTTTCGTCCGTTATTTTTGCCCGATTGATCGGCCTTATTTATATCGCGGATTTTGACGTGTTCTGCGTTGTTAAACGGTGCAATATGGGCGACTAGCAGGGCGCGCCACAAACCTTATTGATTTTGTCCGAAACCGGTCAATCAGCGCCGATATATATTTCTTTCCCGCGAAACAAGCCTTTTTTTTTTTATCCCTCACGATTCACGATTTTGAATTGAAATTGAAACTGGATTACGTACCCTTTTATGTCTTTGGACGAAAGAAAACAAAAACGTGTCGATGAATATGTTTTCGTCCAATCCAGTTACATAATTGTGCTTAACTCGTGTAAGCGTAAAGCAAACTTCTTTTTAATATTACTCTCAAGGACGTATGACAAGTACTTAAGTTATTGCATATTATATCTTAACGCATTATTCGTGTTTTTCTGGCCAGACAAAGATAAGTGACAAATAAAAGTTTTAAAAATTGTCATATATATACACATAGGAAAATATTATTTGCAAATTGATGCAAATTAATTTTTTTTTTTATTTCTTATTTTTAAATTATGCAAATATTACGCACGACAGAGAAAGGAAGAACGATCTGTTTAAACATTGCATATAATCGTTAAAGCGCACATTGAAAATCCTCGAGTATATCCGATTTTTGCGTTTGACGTTTCACATTTCAAACGTAGAGTAGGAGAATTCTCATTAATTTTAATCACACGTATAACAACGATCTTTTCATTATCAAATATCCTTCAGTTTCATACAATTTTAATAATCTCATTGGTATATATATCTTGGAATTCTGAATACGTTGCAAACGATACTATCGCGGATGAATCGTTCCCATCGAGTGGATACTTACGCAAAAATCGTAATCCCCTTCCTTCCTTACAGCGTCGTAAATTTAAACGTGGCATTCTAAAGAAATCGATCTCGAGCACGAGCACAAGGTGAAACGTAAGAGGTTATTCCTTCTTTATTAGCTGACATTTCATATTTTTATTCGTCGTTATTTTTACGATTGATCGCATCGGGTCAGCGAATTAAACGATTCGATCCCTTTCGATGTGTATCTGGTTTTTCCTTTAATTTGTCGACATTTCTTTCTGCTTCATTTCGCACGTTCGTTGTGGAATTTATTTATTTATTTTTTTTTCGATTCGGGTCAAGCTCAGATCGATGAATCGAGGCCATCTTAGCAAGATATTCGAATAAACAAGAGAAAGGGTATGAAAATTCTCCCTCTCGAATAAATAATTATCCCAAATCTAATTCTAATATCTCTCGAGGAATAATCGAGACGAATCGAGGAAATTTTCTCAGGATACATTGCGTCGAACCAAAAAGAAAAAAAAAAAAAGAAAAAAAAAGAGAAACAAGGCAATGGACATGAATCAACTTCATTTTTAAAAATGTACCATATCAAGCGTAAAGTTCATTTCTTAGTTTCTCTCTGAATTCTTTTTTTCTGGAATATTCGCTGCACTTTTCTTCGGAAACTCTCGTCTCCGGAGAATATTTATCTTCTTCAATGTACGCGTAGAAACGAACACATTGTTACCGTGCTGTTGAGACGTTTTCCTCGGGCGTTTATTATTTCTTTTTTTCTTTTTTTTCTTTTTTGACTCGCAATTCGCATGGAAACTTCAATTGATCGCCTCCCTATGAGATTGAGAAAAGTAATTAACGTTTTATCATTCGAGATAAGAAGTTTAAAACTCGAAAATCTTTCGTTTAATCATCGATAACACATTAGAAATCGGTATCTCACGTTTATCTCTGGAACTAATAGAAGCAGAACTTCTTGTCAAACAAATGCAATGTAATTAAGAATGCGATATTGTGTTTTCTCTTATTGGCCAGATACACTCGATTACGAGTCCATTAATTTATTTCGTTTCCATTTCCTAAAATATCTTTTATTAAAAGATATCTCATAAAAAGAGATGGTTTTATTTTTAAAAATGATTTTTAAATAATTCGGTTAACGAGAATCAACGATACGTTATTCATTACATGTAAATGCAACGATAGTACGTGTATAATATACATTGTGGATTGTTAAGTAATTTAGAAGTCAAATTATGATACTGCTGTATGAAAATATATATCCTTATCGTTCATCCTCCTATTATATTCGCAACATGTAGTTTCAGTAGTTTTCAATATAACGAAACATTCTTTTACACCTCATACATATTTTAAAATAAAAAAAAAAAAAGAAAATCGAGTATCTGATTTGATATCAATAAAAGAATTCAATAAAAAATAATTCCAATCGTTATAATTATAATTAACTCGTATACTTTTTTGTAATTACAATTTTCCACGATTACTACAACTTTTATTTTCCTCCCTGAAAAGGAAGAAAAAGTGGCGAGGGGTCTCGTTATTGGCCGGGATACGTTAAAAAAAAAAGAAAGGAAAAAAAAATCGATCGAAAGGTGCAAGGCCGTGTTCCCATCGTTGGAAAACGTTCATTTCGCGATTCTGGATCGAGGATTCTGGATTCGTCGATGCGCATTAATAACGCGGCCAGGGAAAAGAACAAACGAGAAACGTGGATGTTGTTCTCTTCGAAATTCTCACGTAGTGTTCCCTTTCCACCGCCTTGGGTGTTGCGGTCGAGTTAGTATTCACTACTTCCTGACCTGACCCACATTCATTCACCCATTCATTGCACCGCGAATCTTTCGGTTACCGAGAGCTGTGTGTCGAGTCGAGCTTCCCTGACTTTTCTTAATCTCGTTGAGGATAGCGGTGTCGAGACGATTTCTCTTTATTTTTCTCTTTCTTTCTTTCTTCTTTCTTTTTTTGAACGATGAAACGAACGAGAAAACGAGAAAATAAAAAAGAACAATTTTCTCGAACTCTGGCGGGGAATACTGCTTGTATCACTGCCTTAATTCGAAACTTTGGACCGAGAATGTGTGTGAAATTTCGAAATTTTTTTGTTAGCGCTCCTGGTACGATTTTTGTTTTACGATATTGTGTGCCGTAATTGAGAGGAAAAAGAATTTTTGAAATAGTTTCGAGAACAAGAAAAAAATTCTTATACAAAAAATTTGCATCGATTTTTCTCATTAAATTTTTTGTGTAAAAATGTGAAATGTTCAGAATTAGTTAATTAATAGATAAATTCGAGTTTGACAGAATTGTAATAGAAAACGTAAATAGAAAAATTCGTGACGTAATCGTATATCGGTTGTAAATATGTTGATTAATTTTATCTTGTTACCGACATTGATTTTTATTATACAATCTTAGTACAGTTATGTAAGCCTGCCTTGTTCATAAAAAGATGTTTAATTAACGACAGTCGAAACGGTCGAAGTTGATTTCGAATATTGACGCGTACATTCTCATTCTTTCCTTTAAAGTGAGAATAATATGATATTTGTTTTATTTTCTTCAAATCAATTTCGTAACGCGCCACGGAAATTCTTGTTAAATTAGCAAATTTGTTGAGCATGCAATTAATACGACTCCGCCGCGCATTACACTAATACTAACATCGTACATATTGTATTGTGTATTGTATCGTAGCTCTATTGAATCGATCATATTGCAAACTCGATTCCTTCCACTGTAATATAGAGTTACACTCGTGACACAGATTAGAGAGTAGGACGAAACGTACCAGGGAATTACGTTTGGGGCGTTAATTTTAATTCTAAACAAGACCGGAACAATTATTCATGCTCGAACATAATTATCGTCTTAATTTTGATTTTATCATAATTGAATCGAATGGGATGATTGTCGAGCGTCAATTACACAACATTATTGCATCTCTATTATATAATTCTCTAAATTATTCAAATTCTATTATTATGATCATTAAAATAATCGTTATTTCAAGGCAGTCTGAAATTAAATCTTTATACACTTGTAAATTCTTATTAATTAATTAATTTTCTTAAAGAAAGATTTATTTTCTTAAAAAAAAAAGGACCTCTCAATTTGATTTCAGCTCTTTGAACAAATCACTCCTTGGATGGCCAAAGATAACTCGGCCAATAAATTAAAATATTAAATTTCCTACAATTTCTGTATTCACGATACAGATTAAACATTGTTTACATTTGCGCACCGTCCTCCCTTCGAACTCTTGAATTTATTCAAACGTTCCTTCCGCCTCGATTAACTCACGATATTCCAATAAAGAAGCGATCGATGTAACAAGGTTAAATGAACGTCGGCCGCGTTGAACGAGTAACGAATGTTCCGCAATGTTGTGCATAATAGGATCTGCGATCCGTCGAAAATGCGTATGTCTGAAGATTCTATATAGATTATAGGAATGTGGAAGGAATTTCGGGTGTAAGGAGGTGCGTGAGATATGAGTACGTATACATATATTGCATTGTACGTATACATATGTGCATATATATGTATATATAATAGTGGCGCAATCGAAAAGCGAGTTTGGAGCGGATTTAGCATGAATAGAGATGGAATTCAACCGCGCGCACAATGGAAGAATTAGCGGGGAAAAAATTAAGGGTTCAAGGGACGCGTGTGCGCGAGAGAAATGAATAATGGGGAGGAAGGGGGAGGAATGTGGTATTCGTAGGTGTCGTTTGAAGTTTCCCTTCCTTTCGAATAAATTTCGTTTTTTTTCGCAATGACGCAATAAAGGATTATAACGTAACATTTTTTTTTGCGAGGGAGATTGACGCGAATATTTTAATGCGCATAAGTTTCAACGGAAGATAAAGTGTATGTAATTGAAATATAAATATTTTAGATTTAACTTTTTTATTCGGTTTATGCTAATGTGTTATGACTAACGAAATTTCTCGCGATTTTTAAATAATTCCGAGAGTGTAAATTAAATTCAGTGTAGTTTAAATTCATTCATTTTGTAACTGTAGAAGAAATGTATAATTTTGAGAACGATTTTTTATTTGAAAGAATTTAAGAAAATTTTTGCTTACTTTAATTATGAATAGATTTCTGTGTATAAAATTATCCTGGTATATTTAAGTTTATTCGTGAATAATTAAATGGACATAGGAAAAATATATAATCAGTGAGAAATACTTGTTGTTTTCCATAACAATTGCATTATTGTTTTCTATCATACTTTGCTTAGATTATATGGAAATACGTGTTTACATTAAACGCGAAATCACCATGAAACGTCTCGACATGATTTATCGTGACAATGCACACAGTAATTTCAAAATTGAGGAGTCTCTTGCACGTGATCAGTATGCATAGACACGCTTAAGTAGAGGATAGAGGCTGCTAGATTGACTCGTAGACCAATGCGACAGAAAATAATAGGCAGAGTCTGTCGTTTTTTTTTGTATCTCAATTCCATAATCACGTATCAAACTTTTCAACAGCAAATTCTTCTAGACTCGACATCGATAACTAAGATAAAAAAATTATCATTTTTAATTCACTTTCGCATTATCATTGCTTTTGTTTTTATTTTATTAACTCATTATTGTTTACCTCATTAACAAAGATGTATATTATTTCGTCCAAAGATCGAATAATATATTAAATCATTAATCAACGTTCAGTTGTCCATGCATGAGTCTTAAAAAAAAAAGGAAGGAAATTTAAACTTCGATCACAAATACACGGATACACGTACAATCGTCTTCGATCTTAATTCAAGCATACTCAAACAAATAATTTAAAATATGGATAATTTATTACACGTCCGCATGAAAACGCATTAAAATTGTATCATCGCTTGCATTTCCTCTCATTTAAATTTCCCCCGTGCAACCGGCATCATCCGCATCGTGCAACCCATAAACTAAATATTTCATTCGAAAGTGTTCCGATTCGCGAGGGAGGAGGCTTCGTTTTATTTTTATCCGAATCACTCGAAACCTTTAAACCGACAAATGTCGATCCAATCCACTCCTGCCTAACAGAGAAAGAAATATGTTACTCATACGTGTGGCGCGCGTTGTTGCGCGCTAAGATATTTACTCGCGTCCTTGCGACGACGCTATAAATTTCACGGAAGCGTCCCGGGGCTCGTAAAGTGGGCTTCTGGGTGACGGTTTTCGCCTGTAAATCGAAGAAAACGCGGCAATCTGGTTCGTCGATATTCGCGCCGCTCTCGCCTCCTCCGCTTCCGGTCCACGATCCTACTACCGGCGGCGACCGAGATTTAAATGGCAGACTGGTAATTGCGTTCGTGGAACGAGATAGGCCGCGAGAGAGCTTTATCGATGAAACTTCTCTCTCTCTCTCTTTCTCTTTCTATGATTTTAATAACCATCTTTCCACGAAATTTCTATGTGTTAATTGTGTGGATGCGAATGAATTACGTATACGAACGAAGATGATTTCTCTTTCTTAGTTTAGTATTGTTTTGAATTGAATTTGAAGCGAGACAATTCTGTCTTTGTCGTATCTAATACAGTTTCGTTTTGTTTCATATACAAAGTTGAACGAGTTAACTTAAAATAATTTAACAAGTCTCGATCGATATTTTTGTATATGAATCTTTTTGGTATTTAGAATCTATTGCGATATTGTAGGTGATACTGTGTTTGAATCAAAATAAATAAATATGAAATTGGAGGAAATGAAAGTGATAATGGGTATAATAATTGTAAATAGGATGTAATGATATTGTACGAGTATATATTTATCGTGTAAAATATATATATATATTTATATATGAACATCTGCGTTAACACGCGGATATTAATGTTATAATCGTTTCATATCGTATAACGAACGTCGCTTTTCCCATCTTATTTTTTTACTTATTTTAAGATCATTAAACAACGTGCAACAACTGTTTCCGTTTGGGTATTGTTCTACGTATAATTTATAGTCCATTATACTGTCCAGTGTAAATTTTCTACAATAAAGAATTTTAATTATAAACCTGCAATTAATGGCACGTTATGGTGTCAGGTGCGTGGAAAAAATATATATTACGTCGGTAGTGACGTTTCAATGACTTAATTTGCGTATGAATCGTCTCAGTTTCCAGAACGGAAGTTTTCAAAAGCACGCTAAACACGTTTATCCGTCCTATTATTCGAAAATCGTAATTTCTTTATTCGTGGAAATATAATAATCATTTTTCAACGATCGTTTTTTATTACATCAAACGATTTTTCTTTTTTGTCTTACTTTCTAACATTTTTTATGTCACGATTTAAAAATATCGGGATACACGCCCAGTAAATATTTATTTTTAAATTTCTAAATACAAACGTGATGCAAACGTATTTTTACATGTATCATACACGTAAGCAACGACAACAGGTGACGCAAAAGTTGTTCGTAATAATAGTACATGGAAAGAAAAAGAAAGAAGAAAGAGGGAAAGAAAATAAAGAGGGGACGAAAATAAAAGGAAATAAATAGAGATAATTCGCGAATTTCATCATCCATTGTGCAGAAACAATAAAGAAAGAATATTAACGATACTTTCGAAACAAGGAATTTCATTGAGCGCATATCTTATTCCATTTCACGAACATTTTCATTATATTCCCTCCCTTAACAACTACTTTCCACGATGCAAAAACCGCAACCTCGTCATCCGGCAAGATAAAAGCTGCTCTCCTTTGTCCTCCCCCCGAGTGATTTATATTTATACATCTTTTTAATAGGAATTTATGAAACATTTATTTCTCTTGTTCGTCGTTTACGCGGAGGATCACGATACGAGGATAGAAACAACGATGTATCTTCTTTTTCTTTTCTCTCTCCTCTTTTCACGAACACCGCTGTGACCGTGATTATTAGACGAACGAGGGAGAGGGGAGGAGGGAAATACCTGCAATAACAATCGAGCAATGGACAGCGGATTTATTACGTTTGTTCATCAGGGATTTCGATGAATTTCGAGGTAAATGATTAGAGGTGAAGTCGCCGTGAAATTTGTGGGCCGTGCACGCGCATTGTGACGTAATTACCACGAGCGGTGTTCCGTTTGCATCGAAATATTCGCGGCTTACGCGGGATTGTTCCATGGCTGGAAATAAACGGACGCGGAAACGTGCGTGTCGATGTTGCAATATGGAACGAGATTTCTTCCTGTTTGTTTGGTTCTCTCTCTCTTTCTCTCTTTCTCATTTCGTCGGAATAAAAGAATACTACAGAAAAGGGTGGTTTAAAAATGCAGGAATCACGCGAGTGGGAGGGCAAACTGTTTTCGCGCACGCGAAACAACGCGTTAATTTTTGAGGAATATTTGAGTTTGTTCTCCGCCTTTGTTGATATTATATTATATTATATTACATACGTATGTATATGTTATTTTCAGACGAGGGTGTTGAATTTTTGAAGAGATTTTTTTTTTTATTTATTACACGATAAAAATGTTAAAAGGATTGAATAATACGTTATTATCTCTCTCTTTTTCTTACGATTCTCAATGTTCGTTTTCAAAGACGAATTAAAGAGGAAGACAAGTTTGTTAAATTTCCAAACAGTCGATCAAAACCGATTTTTCCTTATTCCAAATTCTTCCAAAATCCAGAGTTACAGTTACAAGTTTCTATTTAAACTCGTTCGACAAGCCAAGGAAACTTATTTAATTAAAACAAGATTGTAAGGAGAATTTATTGAAGTGGAAATAGTAGATTGAAAAATGAATTAACACGGCAAATTAACGGAGGCCCAATTTACGATTCGCTAATGAATAACGTCATACCGGAAATCCAATCCGTGAAATAAAGCTCGCCGGTTAATATTTCAAAAGCATCCATTGAACACGTACATCCCAACATTTCGAATTCGTCGGAGGTACTTGTCAAATTGTCTCGTTTAATCTCTTTCTCAAAATTATCCTCGAAACCCCGTCTCACATCGAAATAATAATTTCGAATGAAATGAATAAACTCAATAGCTGTACTCGATTCATTTTGATTATTGTCGCTTCGTATCGTTGTTGAAAATTATGAAATATATCCGCCAGACCAGGATATATTTACGTTAAGTCGACATAACGTCGTTATTTTTCCAGAAAATCCATTTATTTATTTATTTATCAGAATTCCAAACAGTTAATTTCCAGTAGTTAATCGATCGAAGTATACATCCATCTAATTTCCCTTTTTAGATTCACAATTTGAATTCTCGGAATGACCGGGATCCTTGACTCCTTGACAGTCATTCTCCCTGTTTTGTAAAGCATAAAACACAATTTGCAAAGTACAATGCACAACACACACACAAGATTCGTATTCACTCATTCGGTGATAGTTACGAACAAAAGGAGAATTCTCACCGCAGCTCTCCCGAAGAAAGAGTCTAGTAGTCCAGCAGAAAGTACAAAAAACACGATGTAGTCAGTCATAGAAACCTCAAAGGGATGCAAAAGAATGCAGGAAGCAGTAAAGAGTAGGATAGGCAGTGGATCGTGAAAGCTCTTCTCTTTCTTCTTGAATTCACATTCACTCGCGAAGCACAACTCACAGAGTTTTTCGCGTTCATTCATCGTGACTAAGTAGTGGACAAACGAGGCACAATTCGTACCAATTCTCGAGGAAAGATAAACTCGTCGCAAAAAGTCACAAAGAACACGGGGTTTTGGTTCAGTCACGTGGCTGACGGAATCTCAAGATATACATCTTGAGATCGTCGAACAGATTGTCCCCATCCTCCCCTCCAGCAACGCGCGTGCTCGATCAAACAGCGTGCAAATATTACAGAGAGGCGGCCAACTGGAGCGAACGAAAACGAGCGATAAGCGGCGTCGATACGCTCTTTGTTGCCTCTTAATCGTCGCCATGTAATCGAGCGTGCACGAGCGTGCACGGTGGTTGGATTACCGCGTAAAAGATAGGACAGGAAACACGAGGAATACCACGAGGGCAGGGGTGAAAAAGAAACGCGAAAAAACCTCGACCGGCCAGCCGAGGTTATTTCATTCGGAGAGGGATGGAGGCAACCTTCTCTCCTCCTCCTCCTTCTACTTCTTCTCCTCCCCCTCTCCCCGTCTCTTACACGACATTTCCATTTTCGTTAATGCAAACGGACTACGTAATTTCGCGGTTCATCCAGGTGGCCACCACGTTTGCGTGTTTGTTTTTTTTTTCCCCTTCTGTTCTTCCCTCTTTTTTTCTCTTCTATTTCTTCGTCGTCGGATCGTAACGCGGCTTCGTTTTGCTTCGCGAAATTAATTCAGCCGGATTCACCCGCGGCGTT
The DNA here is from genome assembly GCF_029169275.1 of Apis cerana. Taxonomy (NCBI): domain Eukaryota; kingdom Metazoa; phylum Arthropoda; class Insecta; order Hymenoptera; family Apidae; genus Apis; species Apis cerana. The sequence continues at coordinate 9,812,707 of NC_083857.1, forward strand.
TAACCAACGCGACGATTTACGATTTTTTTTTCGCCGTGGTTGGGTTTCCGTGAATTTTATACCCTCCCCCCAACTTTTATACCCCCACACACGCTTCTGCGGTGCGGTCTGTGTTCGTTTTATCGCGGCCCGTAGTTCTTTGTAAAAGGGAGGGGGGAGTGAAGGGGGTAAGAGAAGGTTTAACGAGGGATACGAGGGTGATTGTTGTTGGTGTTCGAGTTCGGGTACAATTTATTTTAATGATATGGTATGGTGCGTGTTTCTATGGTGATTGATCGGTTGGAAAGGAAATTGAAAATATGGAGGTTAGGATAATATGGTAATGTGTATATAGAAACGAGCTTTTTATGTATTTGTTTCTTTCCTTCGAATTTGTTGAGAATAATTAAACGAGCATATCTATGAGAATAGAGATTCTCTGTATATGGAATTGTTCTTGAAATTTTGTCACTGTTCGATGGTGAAATTAATTCAACCACAGATAGCGGAGAAGAAGAGCTTGCCTCGACGACGAGTTTCGTTAATTGCAACTTAATTATGCGAAACTTCTATGAAACTTCTTTAGCGATTTTAACTTGGAGATATATAAATTTTCACTTCGAATAACTACCAGTGCAGTTTGATTAACAAATGATTTATCAAGAATTCAATGGAAATTACTTTAGACGAATTTATTTAAAAATAGTAAGGATTGAGAAAGGAAAATTGGAGTTATTATTCTGGTTGTAATGGGAACGATTGAAAAGACGACTTGCTCGTTGATAACTCGCTGTTCGTGTTCGTTTCAACAATGTTCGGTCGTAAAATTCTGGAGATAACATTTCTCGACTATTGGTCACTTTTATAACTCTGACAAACGCTATCGTCCGATTTTTCCTAGACAAAGTTTATTTTTTCGAAGTTGCAACGCATGCGGAAAATTTCCAGGTTACGTGATCGCCAATTTTAAAACGACTATTTATCATGTTTTTTTTAAAATAAAAATCTAAAATTTATATCATCGTCTTTAAAAACGATTCATGCGAAGAAATATATTTACTTCGCGATAAACGTATCGAGTATGTAAACATTAATGAATAGAAAAAGATAATTAGCGGATAAAAGAATCAAAAACGCATTAATATATCTATCGTTTCATCGTGAGAACTTGATAATTTTTTCTAATTTTTGATACTCAAGGTTTAATTAATAAAAATAATTAATTCTTAACATTTTCTATTCTACATCATATTTTCCAATATTACTTATATCTTTTATAAAATCATCGGATATCTTATTACTATCCTTGACATTTTCTTCAACTTTCTATAACAAATTCTACGTCACTCTCTTGGCGTTCTGATATTCGCCGGATCATCTCTGGATAGTAAAACTTCGAATTCCATAACTTTGAAGTCGTGAAATCAGTTCTTAACCATCTCTGGAAGTAAGGAATCTCAATTTCCATGTCACGGGAGCTAAGGACGGATACAAAGTACCAGATCTTGTACACTATAAGTTGGATTCCCATCTATCTTCGAATCAAACTTAATATGATTACATTATTCACTGGCAATATAACAGACCACGTAACAATTATAATAATACTTTATAATTATACTTTAAAAAAAATTTCTCAAAATGATAAATTATATCTCAACGCATGAATCTCTATTTTATTATTGTACATAAAGATCACAAATATACAGACTCATCTTAAGAATTTCTCACGAGATACAAGACAACAATTATATTTCAACACTTTCTATTGCAACATTTGTTACTCAATGTGATACGAGTATCAAAAGTATTGGTTTATCATTTTAAAAATAACGGATAGAAAAAAATCAACAACGATTATCGTCGCTCAAATATACAATTTTATTTTCCTTCTTAATTATTTTGTATCTGTCATCGATATCTTTCACGATTCCAACACGTCAAACGTGTTGCACTCTAAAAATAACATCATCCTAACTCTCGGTCGCATTTCGTTAGGTCTGTATCAGTCCGGTTTTAGGTCTGTCCGTGCGGTTTTGTAATCAGGCCGCGCAACGTGACCAGTTTTCCACCGGTTACTTCCACCCCCACCCGCCTCCCTATTGTTTTCCTCGCATTTTTCTTCCCTCGTTTCCTTTTGTGCCTTCATGCCGGCCAGGACGTGACACTTAATTTCGTCCGCGCTCGTTCTTTATCCACCATCCTTATGGCGCAACCGAGACACCAACAAGAGAAGAGTAACTTCACGTGGTGGCCCGGCTCGACAAGTTTTTAATAAAAGCGCGCCGCGCAAAATACGATCGCAAGCTGCCTCGTGACGCGTTTGTCTATCGAATACACTTGTTTCTAACCTTACTATCTCACGTTGAGATACGAGAGGCTCTCAGCGAAAATTGTTCTCCAAGCTTTTCTCCCTTTTATTCCTTACTTTTTTTCCTTTTATTTTTCATCTGTCAAGGTTTTATCGTCTCATTTATCCTCGATATTCCGCCACTGCCGAAATTCCACTCGAGTGGGAAAAATAGAATGGAAGGAAAAGATTTGATCCGCGTAATGTATGAAATATCGAATTCTTTTTGGATTTTCGTAACGGAACGTGTCGCGAGATTGTGATTCAGATTGCGTGAAATTGGACTCGAGGGGAATAATTTTAGAGGGAAGCATTTAATTTTTCTGAAGTTGAATTTGAAGTTGTGGAAAGCATGATTGAAAAGCAATAATTGTGAAATGAAATGATCTGTTGCTTGCTTGTGATAGTAAGTGTATTTTTCTTCTCTAGTTGATTTATTGCATCATTATCTGTAATAACAGATTTTTTATATCGTGGAAATAAATGCCGAGTTTATATTTAGCATTAAGCGACACTTGAGCTAAGATATTTATCATTGAATTTTGATTAAATATTATTCGCTAATTATCGATGATTCCATATGATTAGTTTTATAAATAAAATAAATTTTAACATTATTTTAATCTTAATACTCTATGATATAAAGTAAATTCTTATTATATTTTTAAAAATTATGAAATTATCCCTTCTGGTACTTTCTTAAAATTATTCATTCTTTGAAGTGGTCTTGGAGACAAGGGTCTTAATTCATGGTAAAAATCCTTCCTTCTCAAATGGATCTCTCCTTTAAGAAAGGTTGTAATCTCTCAATTAATTTCTCAATTACCATTTAAATTTTTTAAAATTTCTCTTTTCAAATCGTAATGAAGAAAGAAAATAGCTTCTTGAGGAGTTAGTTACGATTAATTTTTCCTTTCTTACGAATTAAAGAAAAAACACGTAACTGTAAAAATTATCGTCAAACTTCCTCTTTTTCAAATATCAAACCTTAGAAGACTATTAAATTTTCTATAAACTTTTTAAACTATGATATAATTTCCTTTTTTAAATTATGATAAAGGAAAGTATAATTAGAGGAATTAATTATGATTAATTAATTTCTCCTTTCTAACAAACTAAAAAAGGACCAAAAGAATCACACGAAATCACGGATCACAAATATTAAACAAAGAAAAGAACGTAAGTTTTTTCTCAATACCTTTTTTCACATCTTCTTCGAGCTTCAGAAAGCTTCAAAAAAAAAAAAAAAAAAGAAAAAACGTAAAAACAAGGCGGATAAAAATATATCGCGTCGATCACTCGAGGAACCGCCTCTCTTCCGGAACGAGCGGTCGCCGAGAAAGCAAAAACAATATCCGCGAAGGCGACGAGGTTTAAGTAAAACGAACTCTCGACTCTTGCCGGATAATATAAGGTATAATATAAGATCTCGAAACGTCTCTCGACTCGTGCGCTCCGTTTGCTCGTCTTGTTTGCTCGTGATTAATAGTTTTACGTCAAATGATCCCGGATTTCCGAGCCGCTTCACAAATTCGTGAATGTCCACGATACGATTAATTCGAACTCCAGTGACGGGGCTATGATTATCATTCTCTCGGAGTTTTCTATGAAAAGAAGCGGACGAATGGAAGCCGACGATTTTTGAATGTAATTTTATCTTTGCAACGATATCATCGTAGAAGAAATTCCCTCTCCTTTTATCGCGTATTTTATGCTAGGGTGGAAATTGATGGAAATCCATATGTTGGATGGAGTTTGAATATTTTTCCGCTTGCAATTTTTGCATGGAAATTCCATATAAGTATTACGTAATATATTACGCAAGTATACATGCCAAGGAATTGCTATTTTTCTTTACGATGCAATTACTCGTCTATTTCAACGTAATCATTGTAATTTCTATACGGATTATCCGTTGAAAGAAGTCGAGTTTTTGAATCATACGTGTAATTTTTGAAATTGAATTTTTCGAGAAAGAAAGGAAGGTAAAGAAAATAAATGCGCAAAGTAATTGTTATCGAACGCGTTGATATCACGGTCCATTTTAAAATTTCTTATTATAATTGTAGAGTTAAATAAATTAACGAAATTTCAAGAGCATCTGGTTTGATAATTCTCCATCTATTTCCCGGCTCTTTCTCTCAGAAGGTTTCCTCTTTAGTAATATGGGCCGTTTGCTACCGGCAATCTCTTTGTTTAATGGCAGAGAATTGTGAGTGGGCACCGGTCGTTTTATTTTCTTGTCATCCGTTTGCTTAACGGGTAAACAGGGCATAGAAAGAAGATAGAAATCTCTTTTAGATTATTAATTTTCAAATCGTTTCACGAGCTCGCTCGTAATCCCAACGATGATTGTTAAACCTCCTTAACGAAGATTATTTGCTCCGCATTGACCTTTCGCCTTTAATAGATAATTTGATCGTATCATTTTATAATCCTGGTTAATAAAATTTGCAAAAGATAAATTAATATTTTATTAGTTTTGAAATATAGAATCATCGAGTAATTAATATTAACTTTGAACTTGAAATTATTATTATTTCAATGATATTTGTAATATCATTTAAAGTTGTAACATGTCAGAAACCAGATACGAAACACTGCAAGTAAGTTTCAATTAAACTTTAAACTTTTTCCTATCGCGAAGCAAGCAAACTAAGAAGAGCGATGGAAAAATCGAAATAGAAGGAAATATTGAAAAAAATATCAGTTTAATTGTCATCTTAATTGTTTAATGCGTATATGTTATTAAATCGAAACGAATTTCCGATTTTTGAAATTCTAGAATCTTTCATTCATTCATATAGCTGTTGCTATATATTTCGAATTTCTAATTTTCCAATTTCAACCATTACAAATTTACGGTGAAACGTTATTAAATTTTTCTAAATTCTATTTCTGAATACATTTTTATACATTTAAAGCTTGAAATATTTCTAAATTTCATTATTCAACGAATTCATTTTCATTATTGATTCCTTGGATTACGAATATTGATTGAAATTTCCTCGAGATTATGAAAAATCTGATCGAAGACTCAAAGACTCACTAATGAAAAGATCTCGATCATTTCTCTCATGAATAATTAATAAGAAAGAATTTTTCCTTTATCTCTACAAAAATTCGATCCTGATAGGGTTGAAACTTTCCTTCCTTCCAGTTTCCAACAAGTGATTTTCATATTTGTTGAACATTATAGTTAAAGTTTCGTACATGGATCACGAATTGAAAAAAAAAACTCAAAATTTTTCTGCCTCCATAAATAATTAACCGGGAGAATGAATTTTTTCCCGTTACAAAAATTCTCTCCTCAAAAAAAAAAAAAAAAATTCGTTCCCAAAAGGGAGTTGAAACAACTCCTTTCCCCGGATCTCGAGGTGGTTTTTATGCAACGAAAATTTGTTCCCTGTCCGAGTGTATTAAACCGACTCCGTGGGAGCGTCTGGCCGGAAGATTTATTCGGCCTCTTTCAAGCGGAACGCCGACGAAACTCGCGATGGATTCCGTATGAATTTAAATGGATTTGATTCGCGGAGAGGGGTGGCTCGCGTCAAAGGATTTGACGGAAACTAAATTTCGTTCCAAGTTTTGAAATCTTTCGTCGGCGCACGTGTCATTGTAAAAAGAAGGCGGAAGATTGAAGCCTTCTACATATATATATATACACACATGTATTCCAGATGATGGTCGATGGAAAGGTGGGGAAAAATAACGGCTAAAAATGCGGCCGTATGAAAGGTGGAAAGCATCGCCTTAGGGTAAGGGAAAACGTAAAGTATATGCGGAAGGTATACAGAGGCCAGACGGAAGGGTGACATTGCGTACGTGAACCCTTACAAGTGGTTGCCAGGATATGTGTCGCTCGCCACGCTTTCTCATATTTCTGATTTCTTCTTAGTCATGGCCTACGGTCTGATATCGTGTATTATTATATCGAATAATTTTTAAGAAAGAATCTATTCTTGATTAAAGTTTCTTGGAACATAATTTTGGACGAAAAATTTAAATACTTTTTTTTTAATCGCTTTTATAAGCCAAAGTTTAAACAAACTTCGATTTTTACTTGTTCACAATTGAAAAATATATTCTGTGCTTTAAATGGAAATTTTTATTCTTTATTTTCTTTCTTTCGCTTCAAATTTTCAACTTTACGAGATTTGAATAAAATTGTGTTTTGTTCTCGTGTTTAGATATCTTTTTCTAATTCCAAACAAATTGAAAAACGAGAAGTTTCCTTTATTAATTTTCGAGTTACTCAATTTCGTACAAGGTTAATACAGAAAAAAAGATGATCATGATCGACACCTTATAAAATACTGTTCGGTTTTTCTTCGAGATCGAGTTTGTCGTGTAAACTCATTGAACTTGTCGGCAAGGTGCGAGAAGAAACGTGATATATGACTCGTACAAGTGTCAAGCATTTTACAGGCAAGTGGCAAAAACGGTTGCTTAGAGCCTGGATCTTTTAGCGTTCTTTATAACCGAGTCAAGTGAATCAGGAGGGGAAAAACTGGAAATGATAAACGATTCCTCCCTCGATCCTCGAATAACCTTTTATCCGATCGAAATTCTAAAATTTCTAAAATCCGATATTGGTAAAGAGATCCTTTGGAATGTTGAAAAATTTAACTCCTTTTTTTTTTTTCAATTCGTAATCAAATTACGTGAAAATTGTGATATTCGATTTATTAATCGAGGTATTATTTTATTAGAGAATATTACGCGTGTTTGTAATTAAAATGAATGTAAATGAAAATTAATTCGTTTAGTTCGAATAATATCTATCCAATTTATTTTCCAATGTATATATTTATGGGATATGATAATTAAATCGTTAAATGCATAATAATTCTCTATTTGTATGAACAAAATTCTTGAATTGCTCGAATCGCTTGAAAAATTATTCCATATTTTTATACGAGGGAAGGAAAATGGAATCGAGGATGTAATTATTCATGAAGGGGCAATAATTCAATTATAAAATTCAATATATAAATGATTGCTACCTTCACATATTAAATAATCTCATTGTCTTCTAATAACTTTTACGTTACACATCTTTGTACGAATCAATTCATATTCGTCGAATCAACAAACAAAAATCTAAAGGAAGATGAAGAGATAAATATAAAGAAATAATTTAAACAATAAATTTAAGCGAACAACAAGAATAAATATAGAAGAAAATCTAGGGATCTAAATTAAATGAATAACAAAATACAAGAGAGAGAACGAAACACTCAAGGAAAAAAAAAGTGCTCAACAATTTTTACAAAAAATTAAAATCCAATCAGAAGTTCTCTCGTTAATTCATCCTTCCATTTCCAATACACAATTAATCCCAATTTTAGAATCGTAAAAAAATTAATATTCAATCGTTGTTTCTCTAATTCTTGCTCCAATGTATAGTCGCGCATTTTCTAAAAAATTATATCTCGATCACAAGGTGGCAAATCTTGATCCTCCTCCTTGATTCGATATTCCACCATACCGATATCGCACCAAACAAAGGCAATCGTGCTTTGTAAACGTGCTAACACATTGTGCAAACGCGTTAGCCGTTTGGAGACATGAATCGACATAAGGGACATGTTTCGCCAAGGTTCCAAGCCTCGTGGATACCTTGGATAGCTCGGAGGCGGTTTTGCTCTGAATTATACGCATTCATCTTTTGATGAAAAGATAAAGGGGTATTTCCGTTTCGCCCGGGGTATTTCCTAGTTACTCCGTGTTTGTCGGCCATCCTCTCCATTGGGAACTGCACTCTTAAGCGTGCACGTGCATGTAAGCACATCCAGTGTAAAAGAGAGACAAAAGAAATTTTGCGAGGGCATCTTTAAGAGAGCGAAACGTACGAGACGTCTCTCAATTTTCTTTTACTACAATTTTCCGCGCTTATTCAGATCCCGGTTCCTGGGTGGTCTGCTCGTTTTTCCGCGACGTTTCACGAGAAGAAATGTCTTTTCTTATTTTGAAGGAAAAATGCGAGGTATTGAAGCCGGATGATAGTGAAATTTGGGGAAACTATGTGGTGAAATGAGGGGATGTTTGATGCAGGAATTTTGCACGTGGATATCATCTTATAAATAGAGAGATTTGGAAACTCGATTGAAAAATTTTTAGGTAGATTTTACACTTTTTGAAAGTATATATATACAGGGATACATTCGAAATTTTTTCTTTAGTGTTGAATTATGGACTAATCAAAAAATTAAAAGAATTTCAATTCTGAAAATTATATTTTTCGTGAATTATGGCATGGAGAAATATGTTATAAGATTTTATAATTTTTCTTTTCGAATCCTGCCGTGTGTGTTTTTTACAGTAATTCTTGATAACATATTTCAACATTCGAAAAAAATAAATTCCATTGTGTGTACGTTTGACTTTTAAATGATGCGAACTGCGCAAAACATGTTTTATATTTACGAGGAAAATTTTCTAACAAACGCGGCCTTTCGAGCTTGTTGTTTTTTCAAAAATACAACCAGTTCAATTACGAATTCAACAATTTTTCAACAATACAAGTACGTATGTACATGTATGTGTATCGTGCCCTGCTTAAAGCGTTTGCCCGACACTAAAAATACCTTTATCATTATTTATGTGCGGTGAAAATAATGGAAAAAACGATGTATTAAAACGTTTAATGAGATTTAATAAGAGAGAAATATATTTCAGGGATGTGATTAATCGCGATACTAAAATTTAATTAACATTTATTTAGAGGTCATTTAAAGTCCTTGGTCTATTTTACTTCGGTACAAACTTTCCGAGAATTGAAGGAATGCATAAGTAATTCAAGCGATTCAGTTAGAAGATTTCTGATGGAGGCCACTTGAACATCTATCATAAAATCATAAAATACCTTAAAGTGACTATATCTCTGGGTCAAAAGATCCGTGAAACTTGGAAGTATTTTGTCGAAAAACCAATCTTCTATATCGGAATATTAGCTAAATACTAAATATTTATTTCCCTGGAACGATTAAGTATTCTGAATTAATTTTTAATTGAGGAGTTAAAAAGTTTTTTCTATTAATTTTTTTATTATTATAGAAGAAACGTGTCTCGAATATCTGATAAACTATGCAATAACGACGATATCCATACCGAAAGACTAAAAATAAGAAAAAAAATGATGACTTTAAACGTTATATAACACGCTATTTTACCGATCTTTCTTCGTCAACACCTGTTGTAACGTATCACAAGTTTTTCAAACTTGTTAAACCAATCACGTGTACCTGTCACATACGAATGTATTGCTATTTCACTTTAAAGTGTCGGTTACATAATTTTTCAACGATACGAGTGTTATACATATGTATATAAATTTTTCATTTTTACATTCATTGGTATATCAATTTGATATTTCGCTCCGTCTATTGCACAATTTTCAATTATACGAGCTATTATACATATGTACATAAATCATTAATCTTTACTCTCATCAAATATTGCATGATCGTTAAATTTTCTATTTTTTTTCAATGTATTTTTTTTATCCTTCTTTCTATAATCTCTGTATATGATTTTTAAAAAAATTCGTTCCACAAAAGCACCACATTATCGAGCCACGCAGTGCGACAATAACAACAATAATAACAATAAACAAAAACATATATCCTTCGAGCATAATTTCAACTGAAATTTCAATCGTTGTAAACCAACGCAACATTATCCAGTACCAAGAAGAAAACACAGACGAGAAGAACTTGTTCTTCTCTCTCAGCTCACCCTTTCCGACAACAAATCCGCGACGCCTTAGAAATTCAATATTCATCGCGTGGCGTAAATCTCGAGGCGCGTTCCCGGTCGATAGGCGGTTTCCGGAAGTGTACTGCGACCGGTGTACCTAACCTCTGCCTGGTATATTTTCACCTATTTGTCGCTTGACTTCGAAGCCATTCTCTCTCTGAGTGACGGCCCACTTGTCCGAAACAAGACAGCTCGGAAAACTTATCGCGAAACCGGTTAAGTCGCGAGACGGCGGCGATTATTCGCGAGGCGGATGTCGACACTGCGCCAGAACGCTTAAAAGGGCGAGAAGGAGCCTTGTTGTTGTTTCTTCGAGGGCGAAGAAACGACGATGGACGTTTCGAAACCGAAACCATCTTCGACGATTCCTCTTTTGAGAACTTTATCCGATTAGAGAGAGAAAGAGAGAGAGAGAGAGAGACGTAACTCCTCCTCGAGACTTTCTCTTCCCTTCTCTTCTCGTTCGAGCCTCGAGGGTTTTTGATGATAGTTAAGTCGCCTTCGAATATTTCCGAGGCATGGATCGGTATGGATAGTTTCTCGAGTTGTGTTGACGATGTTTTGCGAGGGAGAAGAGAGAGAGAGAGGGGAAGAAAGTTTTGCTTTTCCAAATGGCGTGCTTGAGGGATTATTTCGCGTTAAGAAGATTATACGAAGCGTAATTTAGAACGTGGAGGAATGGTTTAGGATCGAGGTAGTTGGAGGATTCGGATATGAATATTGTATTTGTATATTATTGGAAATTAGTTTACGATGGGGATTTGCTGGATAGAGAATTGAGAAAAGGAATTAACAAAGGAACGTTTTTTGTTTTTTCTATGCGATGCTCGAATTATTAATTGATTATTATGCGTTAAGAAGATTTAGAATAGTTTTAGAATAGTTTTGATGTATGCAGTTAAATTTCATTGTAACAGTGTGAAGATATTTTTATATTTTTCGTGGTGAGCTTGTAATTCGAAGGAAGGAATAATAAAACTTTTTTTTAAAAATTTTTTGAAATAAAATTAAGTAATAATAATAATAGTGATAATAAACTGTTAAATTTTTGATGATTTAATTAAGAATAACATCATTTGTTCGATTTTTAAATTTATTTCTGGCAAGTTATACATATAAGATTTTAATATTTGAAGGAGACAAAAATATTCGGATTCTGAATTTAATACGTGAAATTCAATCAATCGTGGAACCTACTTTCGTTTTATTACCTTCTTTGTATTATTTTCTACGAGTATAGGGTTTCTTTACCCACTGAATTTTTTTGATGAATTTTTATTCGACAGGAAAGGAAATGAAGAAAAGGGAATAAAAACAATTATTTCTAACATCATAATCTGTAAGGTTGCATCAAAACTTTTTTGTTTCAAAACTAAAAAATTTTTAAAAATAAATTGAATATTTTAATATTTATTACCACATTTAATTCGTGAAATTTAAATAATGTATTCATCATCATAATTTCAGTTTGCAAAATAAAAAAAAAATGCAAACATTAGCATTCAATCCTATCGATATATTTATATCATTCATAATCAATTAATTTTCATTATCAAGCTATTTTTATTTTTGAAAATTGCACAATCGATTTAAAATGTTACAAAATAAAAAAACGCAAAATAAGGCATAAGATATTATACAATTTTGCATACGTATTCATATTCAGTTGCATTCGAAGATGTAATTTTATCGTATCGTAATATTAAACAATATTTTAAAATAATATTTATTACTATCATTGCACAATATTATTTTTCTATATTCTTCATATTTTTATTAATACACAATTGCAAGATCAAAATTTTCATCTCGATTAATTTTTTTATCTCCAACAATTTAATTTAATTTATAATATAATGAAACATAAATTTCTTAAAAAAAACTTCAGTAAGATTTCTTTAACTCATAAAAGCAAAGAAAAAAAAATCCATCTCAATCAATCAATATTTTTTTATTTCACGAACTCGCTTAACTCATCGTTAAAATTTATATAATTACAATATAAAAGAAAAGAATCATCCAATACTAACCAACATGCTAACTGGTTTACCTTTCCAGATAGATACGAACATTTTTCTTATTAATATAACATTTTTATTAAAAAAATAACAACTATCGATATCTAATAGAAAAACCAACATCGACCGATACTCTCTCTCTCCTCTCTCTTCTCCCTCCTTACAAAAAGTTACACAATACAAAATCACATCACACAGCGTGTAGCTATCGCTCGTCTCTCGTACAAACATATCCATACCCGATACAACCGCATTCTCGATCCGACAAGCGTGTTGCATAACCCATTACTGGATTTCTGTTGCAATGCCATATAACGCAAGAGGAGTGCAGTGCATCTGTCTCTCTCTCCTTTTGTATATCCTATAGACGGGGGAGAGGGGTAGAGAAAGAGAAAGAGAGAGAGAGAGTTAATTAAACCGGCGCTAATTCACCGAGGCAGGTAATAATTGATGCACATCCGAGTCTGGACGAGCTGTGCCTCTGCGGCGTCTAGACGAAACTTATACTTTCGTCCCTGACCTCGCTGTTTGTTGTTTTCACCGGCCACGATTTGTAATTCATAAGCGATTCGGCGCCTGATCAGTACGGGTGAGTTTACGCGGATTATACGATGGTAAACACGTTCCTTCTCGTACGAATCGAACGGTGTTACGTTGTGGAAACGAGGAAACGATATGTATCTCGACCGGTTAACGTGAATGGAACGGAGCCATCACGCTTGTTGCTCGTGGAATGATGGTATACGGTTGCTCGGCGAGGTGTGTTTGACGGGCGGGCGGCGGGGATACGCGGTGGGAGTCGCGTACCCGATTGTTCGAGTTCTGTGCAGATCGTAGAGCTTTATCCAAGCTGTCGAGAAGAGTATATTGCAGAGGGATTTAGCTTTGATTAGAATTTTACTATAAGGCTTGTATCTTATATTATGAGCCGTATTTAACCATCGTTGCGGATAGGATGTATGTGTGATATGGTAATACGTTTAATAGATCATCTTACAAGAATTTATTAGAATCAGGTAATCAATAATTTTATATAAGATGTATTTGTATTGAGGAAAATCAATATTGAACATTTTTTTTCGATTCGTGAATTCGATTAATTCTTAGCCGGATATGAATAAAAGCGTCGGTAGAAAGTTATTCTGCGTGCGAAAAGTAAGTAGAATGAAATTTAACGAAAAACCTTTGCTATGATTGCTATGATTGACGTTAATCGAAAAATTAGGAAATTTATTATGGCGTTCGATGAAAGTTTGAACATTATAACTGTCTAAGTACACTTCGATGCTTTGTGCTTAATTAATTAATGAAACACGAGGGATTTTGTGCTATACAAGAGTTAGAAACTTTGCAGAGTTGAAGAAAACAATATTAATAATTTGAGTAGGTTTTGTTTACTTTGAAAACGAAAAGCAATATTTTTGTGCAATTAAAACAATTATTTGATTACGTTAACTTAAAAGCATTCTTTTTCTAATTTCATAAAATCTAATCTATTAATTATCTTTCCCATTTTACGTTTCTAAACATTGGCTTATGTTTTATTTCTCGAAAATTTATTAATTATTTTCTAAAATTCTATCTCTTTTTAAAAACTTCCTCAAAAGCGAACGCTTATTTTCCAATATTTGTCTCGTAAATTGTCATGCCAATTCACGTTCAAATATTACGAAACCAATGATGATATAAAATTTAAAAATATTGTCGCGTCGTTAAACACAGAGATAATTGCGAAAGCGAAAAGCAATATATTCGCCATTTTTCTCTTTCGTTTATCGAACGAATTACGCTACGCGGCACGTTGATTTCTCGATTGTCCACGCATCGTTGGAAATTAAAGATCGTCAAAGAATATCGGCCTAAGAGTGGGACGTGTTTCATTTTAGATGTTTCCCTCCGTGGAAATATAAGGGATGGGGAAAAGAGAGAGAAAGAGACGTTAGAATACGACGAAAGTTTCGAGTTAAAGTTTCGTTGACGAAGATGAAGATTCTCAGACCGTCTCCAATTAGCGCCCTATAATTACGATCCCCGAGAGTCACGAGGAGCCGAGTGCAGTTCTGTCGACAAAGAATTATTTGTTTTTCTTTACTCTTCTCTTTTTCTTGCTTTGTTCCTTCTTCATATATATGTATATTCTTTTGTCATAAAAGAACATGAAATTGTTACGTATATATATATATATTATATATATATTTTTCCCTTCTTTTTATTATTTAATAAATTGTTTTTGTCGAATCGTTTACATTGAAAATGCATCATTGAATTTATGAAGTACGTTTTGAAACATCTTTGATAAATTTGTTTTTCAAAGATTCTTTGAAACGTTTTCCTTTTTCTAGTTGTTATTTATACACCCTTTAAATACGTCGACGTGTAAATAAGTGTTGAAACGTACGTAAGAGAAAAGGTGTACGAATTTTTGGCAACGTTTCCTAATGGCGTCGTCGACGTCCTGTCTACCAGTCGTTGTCCAATTAAGGGAAAACTGGTACAAGTATATACATTTTCATAAATTAGAGACAAACACATGAGAGATCATATATAAAATCCCAAACGTTATTTTTCCATTCATTAATTTCCAGGTGTTGTATTATTCCCTCATTTTCCATCGTCCAATTTTTTTTTAAATTTCCAAATTTCACTCTTAATAAATCTTTCAAAATTCATCTTCGCGAATCATTTCAATGAAAAAAAAAAAAGAAACGACGGATATTCCATATTCGAAGTCGACGATTTCTTGTTTTGAAGGAAGGCCGGTCGCTTTAATTCTCTCGCATAAAGAAGCGAGCGGCGTCTAGCGACACGAGCTACACTCCGATCTTGTCTCCTTAAAACTCTTCCTCGAGCGAGTGCGTTTATTCGTCGCATGGAAACGCGCGTTGTACGCCATTACACGAGGCAATGCACAAGATATGAGAGAGATAGGAGAGGAGAGCGAAATGAACTCGGATGAATACAGGCAGAGGCCCCGCCGAGGCAGGTTTTAATAAATAAACACACGGTACGACAGCCGATACAGTTCGACTCGTATGCGGGGACAAAGGAAATCGAGTTGGACGTGTTTCCTTTGAAATGTCAGAAAACGCTCGCGGCTCTCGAGCGTATAAATTGTATAAAATCAAGGGATGTCCGCCGTGGATCGCGTGTTGCGAATCCTCCTCCTTCTGGCTACGGATGCGTGGCGGCGATTGTATCGGTTGCGAGTTTGCGAGCGAGTTTCGAATTCGAATCGGGCTTGCATAGTAGCGGGATAATGCACCACTTGGCCACTCTCGAAATGTTTTTGGGAACGAGGCCGCACATGTGCTCGTTGATAAACTCACTCGAATTTTGGGGATGAAATTTTCCGATTGCATCCTCTTCCGTGGATGGAATCGTGTTCGATATTTCTTCTCAGTTGACTTGTAATTAGGAGAGGTAGACAAAAGGGGTGTATTCAGCAATGAAATTTTGATTACGAGATATTTAATCGTTCTTTGTGATATATACGTGTAATAATTTGTAAAAGTTTCAATATCTCAAACTTGTAAAATACGAGAAATGGATTTTAGAAATTTAATTGAAGTTGAAATTGAATTATATAAATGAACATAAGTGTTATGTCTTATGTTCTTACTCGATTAGAAAATGATTCGTGCCTCTGATATAAAGATATAAAAAAAATTTTTAAATATTTTATCGTGATATAAAAGAATTTTTAAAAATCAGATGTAAGTATGAAATAAAGGGAATGAAAGGAGAAGTAGAAAGGAGAGAAGGGGATTCATTTCTCACTGTTATATTATATTAAAATAAAAGTGAAGATGGAAGATTCACTCCAATTTTTCGCGTCGCGATTTTTCTTTTAAGATTTGAAAGATAGTAGATCGATCGGAAGAAATTCGATCTTTTATAAATTATAGATTCGAAAAGAATGTGTTCAGCCTCGGTATTCAATTCGCTCCGATATCGAGGGTGAAAGAGTACAAAAGGAGGGCGAACAATTTCGAGAAAGGAAGACAGACAGAAAAAAAAATAAAAAGAGAGAGAGAGAAATTTACTTTGGAACGAGGTTTCGCAGCCAAAGCTTTCATTTAGAGCACTTCCCATTGGGAAATCAAAATGGGCGGAGATTTACTGGTTGATCGGTATCAATGAAAAATGACGAGCGTCTCTAGATCTTTGTCTCATCACAGTTCGCTGCCCTTTCGTACCGATATTTCCATAAGATTAAATCCATCCCATCGTGATCGATGGAAAAAGAATAAAAATGACGCCGTTCTGTCCTATGCAAATAAGGTTACCCGATACTGATAAGGTCCGATAAACCCGATGTCCCAGATACGATACATCTACCATCCGCGTTGATAAAAATTGAGATGTTCGACAACCTACATTGCGTTATCCTTTCCTCCGTTTTCGAGCTTTTTATTCTCCTCTATACCTTTTCTTCTCGTTCCCGCGCTTTCCTATACTGTTCTTCCACTAGTTTTATTTCTCCTGCTTCGAAGTTCAATCTCTTCGTCCTGCAATTTCTTCCCTTCATCGAATCTGTGTCATGTTATTGCATGCCGCACGAGAGAAATAGTGTCTGTTTGTTTGGACATTTTTTTGGAGGGGATTGAAAAATTTAGAAATAATAAAAAATTGGAGAATCGTTATTTTTATTTTTGCTATTCGAAATATTGCAGTAATATATAGTTTACGAATACTGAGAATGTAATTTAAATGTAATTTGTTTCTTACTTAGTATTTTTTCCTTATATTTTTATCTTTTTTTCAAATTTCTTTCCTTTTCTTTTTTCTTTTTGTTCCCTTCTCGAATATATATATATTGCAGTCGAGTCATTTGGAAAAATTAGTATCAATCCAAAATCCAAAAAAAAAATATTCAACATAATTCATTTATACATATATGATCATATATATATTTCCAAATATTTCTTAATCTTGTTTTAATCTCTCGTATATTTGACTCGCATATTCGTTCGAAATCCAGTTACGTAATTGTTTCGACCAGTTTATCTTCGTACGTTTTCCATTCTATTCCAGTTTCAACAACATAAACTACAACAGAGCACACGCTCAATTTTACCACGCGATATGCATCACCGACGAATTTCGCACTCTGTTTAACCGGTTAGTAAAACCCAAATTAATCCTCGGTTGTGCCAGCCGTCCGTCGCCATTGCGCCACCGCCATTTCGTGGCGCACGCCAAGATGGCCGCCGCGGTCAAACCTCAAGGCGGCCAGTTTGAATCACATTTCACCCGATATCGATATCTTAGACATTTGATAGCATTACTGTTTCTATCCAGTGAAAAAGTTTGCTCTCTTTCCATTTGGGAATGCTAGAGTAAAACTTCCATGATTACTGCCCCATATTAACGTCCAGTTTTTACGAGTTCTCGATTTCTTTATTGCCTCGTGTATTCCCAGATGGGAGTAAAATGAATATTTATCGTGAATATCTCTGAAGCGGCCTATATCGGAAGGAAAGTAGGAAATTCACGATTCTCCCGCAGAAACTTACCACGTATAAACTTACGAATTTACAATATGGCCGATCCTGTTGGAGTAGTGGAGTAGAGCAATTGCGAGTAGACTCTATGGATGTGCGCACGAACCTCGTATTTCCACAAGAGAAAAACATATATTTCCCTCTACCAACAATTTCGAGCAGCTTGAGAGTTTATCGGAATCCAGTATCTGCTTTTCGAGTTGGCAATGTTTTCGTATCAGGATTACCAAGTTATTTATTATGGAAATTATCTCGGACGGATCTTGGCCAGACTGTTATTATATATATAATAATCTTAATTTATTTGGATCATCATAAGAGTTGCAATTATGAATTAGAGAGTCTAATGTATGTATATTTATTTGCACATAATTTTTGAATATGAGTAGAAATATGCGAATGTTTTAAATTGAATCAACGAGAATGAAGAATTTTATGAATTTTATGAATTTTATGAATTTCATGAACTTAATAAAGATAGTGAAACTGAGATGGAAGATACAATTTTATTAGCATAAAAATTGTAATCTCTGAAGGTAGGAAGCATTCGTGTCACGGACCCAAGTGGTCTTAACGCGTTGTGCTTCAAAGGAATGTGTCTTGTCAGACTAGTAGAGAAGAGAGAAATAAAGTCGTGTAAAGGTATCACATGTGAACAGTATTAGTCTACAAGAGGACAAAAGCTTCTTGCTTCGAATACTACAATATTGTTGTCAATGCAGGAGTGGAGTCTTACGTGGCATTGTCCACTTCTGTGCCCAGTGGGCAAATCTAAAAGGAGAATTGACACTTCTCTCCACAAAGAAATAATATTCACCGAATAATATACTCTTTCCTAGTACTCCTTTATAGTTTCAATTAAAAAAAAAAAGGAATAAAATTAAATAAATAACAATCAAAAATTATAAAATCAATATAAAAGCGAATTCTTTCTAGAAAGAGATAAATTCGTTTGTTAAAATTTAACTTCATATCTCGAAAATATATGATTTTGCTTCTTTTCATACACCACCAACGAATTAACCGAGCGATTTTAAGCGAATCACGCTTTCCATGAAAAATTGTAAACTTCCAAAAAAAAAAAAAGGAAAAAAAGAAACAAAGGATGAATGTTCAAACTCTCAAATGCCGTCCAACGATCGAGATTAAAAAGAAAAAAGAGCGGTTCGGAAAATTAAACCATCAAACTTCGTACTAAAATCTTTTCATACATAAAGCGTGAAATGAACTTTTCTGTTCTCGGTCGAAAATAACTCGATCGTTAAATCACGTCCACACCACCCTCATCCCCCCATCGATGTATTATTCCCCGCTCTTCGACTCGTCTTCACTCCCCTGAAAAACGTTTTCCCGCGTATGCGCTTTTCCCCGGATCGGATATTGTTCGGGATCGCACGGATCGCCAATGTTTTCCTTACGAGTTTTTCCCCGGACAGCGGGGATTTTACTTTATTGGTTGTCGGTAGTGCATGCATTTTGCCACGAACCCCCTCTCGATGCACCACGTCGGCTTTTAATACTTCGCCTCTTCAAAGGGCGAGGAGAAATACGATTCCCCTTTACGCCGCCATGCTCTAAGAGGCATTGAACGGCTACGTTTATACCAATAAGTGGCAGCCCGTTATCAGCTTCCATCTCGGACCATATTACCCATTTTTCGATCACGTAAATATATCGAAGTTCCGAAGTTGTTTTTTTTTTGCAATATTCCAGTTCAACCTGTTTCAACGTTGAAACTATTGGACAACTATTAAATGTTGTTCGATCTTTGATCTTTTAGCTTTATGGGAGTTAAAAGAAAATTAATATATTATTGGAAATTGATTAAGAATGCATTGATCTTCATAAGCAGTAGGATTCAGGGAATTCATCTAATCGAAAATTATGATTTGAATCGAAATGTTTGTGATAAAATTGGTTGGAACTATTGGAGAATTATTAAGTGTTGTTTTATCTTTGTGGAAGTTAAAAGAAAATTAATATATTATCGGAAATTGATTAAGAATGCATCGATTTTCATAAGCAATAGGATTCAGGGAATTCATCTAATTGAAAATTGTGATTTGAATTAAAGTGTTTGTACAGGAGTTTATTAATATATATATATAGTTATATATGGAGCAATTTTTTTTTCAATGATGAAAAGTCTCTTTGAGGGAGCGAAATCAATCCCCGATGTTCCACCACTCTTTCGATGCTTCGAGTTTATTTTTCTCTAGGGATTTTTTTCACAACGAAATAACAGATCTCGTATCGTTATATTAAAAAGAAAAAAAACGAATATTTAATCCCTTTATTTTTATTATGATTCTGACAAATATTATTAATTAACATTTTTATTTTAACGAATCATCGTATCAGAGAGAAAAATCTTCAGTTCAAACAGATTTCCTTAAACCTTCCGCGAATTCACACGAGGACATCGTAAAGTCCACCCGCCATCCTCGCCGTACAAAATCCCCATCCACCTTTCACGGTTGAAAAATCCTCGCCACTATTTAACCACCAACCCCCAACTCCCTATCCACGCTGAAAAATTCTGTCCCCCTTGAAGAGAGATCGGTGTTTACTCTAGTCTTATTCCACCACGAATTAACGATATCCCGCGGGAAATACACGCGCGAGAAAGTTTCGTACAGTTCCCCACCACCACCACGTGACGTTGGTCGGTTATTAGCGCGGGCAAACAGACGGCAGCGGGACGAGGTCCGAGCGGAAACGCGCGGCGGTGCGTGCTGTGGCGCGCCGAATTTCCGGCAACGGCGCGGCCGGAACACTGTTCTGTCTCTGTTCCTCGATCCGGATCTGGATCAACAGTGGACCAGACGCGATGGCTAAAACGGGGGTGGCTCGTTTGCAGCGTATCTCTCTCTCTCTCTCTCGATGCACACCGAGGCGTTTTGATTGGACCCTCCTGCGGTTCGAATATCATGAATACCGCGGAGAATGGAAGATGGAGAGTTGGGAGGAAGGGATTAATGGAAAGGGAGAGAATGGGTGGTGAAGAGAGAGAAAGAATTGGAGAGTATTTTGTATATTCGATTCGCTTTATTTCTATGGATATTCTTAAATCCTCTTAAGTGGTTAATCGTAAATTGCCTATGAGTCGAGAGGAGAGGGAGCAAAGGACAAATTTAAGGAGAAAGATAAAAGAAGGAGAGTTAAGTGGTAAGACAGACGGAAAATTAACGCGGGAAGTGAAGGCAGGGGAGGAGAGATGGGATCAGCGGAGAAAGCGTCAAAAAGAGAAGTAGCGAAAGCCAAGAATAAAGAGAGGGGAGGAGAGAGAGAAAAAGATAGAATAAGATAGAGGAAAAGAAAGAGAAACAAGGAAGAAAAATAGAGCATGAAGTAGCAAAGGACAAGGAATGAAGGCGAAAGCGAGAGTGAAAGAGGAAACGTAGGCGCGCACACGCACGCACATACACGCATATACACGGACAAAGCGAGAAAGAGAATCACGGGGATAGAGCGGCAAAAGCAGGAGAGAAAAAAGGACGGAAGGAGCAAAGGGGTGGGTGGCCTGTAATAGCATCGACACTGTGTGTCCGTACGTGTTGGTACGTATGAACGGTGGGACAGACAGGGTGGCAGAGGGGCAGACGGCACGAGTGGGTCGATACGCGCCCCTTTGGCGACGTACCGTGGCCCATCCTCGTGCTTCCCTTCGGCCGGGTACAACACCCTCCGAGCATTCTTCCTCCGCCGCATCATCGTTCTCGTCGTCAACGTCGCCGATGTCACCTTGTTGTTGTTGCCATAAGCGTCCAACACGGAGAGAACCTTCGCCTCTCTCCCTCTCTTTCTCTTCCTCTTCGAACCTCGTCGCTTCTGTCGTCTCTGATCGGCGTTATTAAACATTCAAACGTCTGCCTCGACCGTCTAGCGGTGACTCTATACGCGGATATTTGCATGAGGGTTTTCAAGGGTGGATTTCACGTTCGATGAAACTTGGAGCTAACGAACGGATAAAGGAGGATACTATTTATTCTGACCACTTAAGAGTAGCATGGCTGTATGTTCCCGTTGCGGTCGTTTTGACGGATTCAAGTTTCCCCGGTTGTTCGGGGATTGTTTCTTCGCCTTGAATGCTGCAGTTCATAGTAGGTGGTTATGTAATTGGTTGGCCAAGTTTTCGGCTGGTTTTGGACTGGATGCGGTCGAGAGGGGGATTTCGAACGTTGGTTATAATTGGAAAATTGGTTGCTTGGCTGTTTATCGATTTGGACAAGTCGAAAATACGCGGTGATTTCGTTGTTGTTCGGATGTTGTTATTCTGCGCAGAATTAGAATTCCTTGTTGCGTTATTTTATACACTTTCCTTATCGATACTTCGTATCAATTTTTTTTCGATCA
Organism: Apis cerana; assembly: GCF_029169275.1. Classification (NCBI taxonomy): domain Eukaryota; kingdom Metazoa; phylum Arthropoda; class Insecta; order Hymenoptera; family Apidae; genus Apis; species Apis cerana. Next base: position 9,834,675 of record NC_083857.1, read on the forward strand.
AACTTATTCTTTCGCGTAATACGAAATTGTTTTTCCAAGTGCGATAATCGACTACGTTTACATATTATCTCTGTATCTACACTTGTTGAAACAATTTGTCGAAAAATGTTTATCCAACGATAATCGAACTTCTTCCACATTTTGTTTAAAAATCGACAGACGAGTTTCATGTAGAGCGTGGAAAGTTTCGAGTAGTCGACTGAAATAACCAATTGCATCGGTCGCTTTGAAAAGAGAGAAAAACTGACGCGTTTTAACTTGCTCTTTCTATAATTCTGCCGGAGTTATCGTGATTACTCTTTCGTCAAAGTATTTTTATATTTATAAGCGTAAATATTCATTTCGCCGGATTTCGAATCGAGAATATTGCGTTTGTGGAAGATTCATGTTTATACCGTGTAATACGAATGTTATTAAAATGCATAAATTATCGAGGAAAATAAAAATGATAAATAAAAATAATATTGGTTATCTTTGTATTCAGTAAGCTGTAAATTCGAATTATTTATTTGAAAATTTACCAATTTTTATTAAAATATTCTAAAATTACTGCCTGAATAAATAATAATAATTTTTTTACGAATTTAATTGAATTTTAATCCACAGTTTAAAAATTAAGGTATCTAAAAATAAATTAAAATTAAAAAAAAAAATAATAATTTTTAAAAATTAATTTGATTCTGTTGTAATGTTTATTATGCATGATTAATGCAATGAAAAAATGATAAATTATAAATTTCAGTTATATTATCTTTTTTAATTAAACTATGTTGTATCCAAGTTTTGAGCGATATTATACATTCGCCCAGCGATATTATACCGTCCTCTGCTATTCCTTCATTTCATAGGTGAATGAGAAATGCCATTTATGCCATGCAGACGCTCATTATCGAGCAATTACTATGTTGGTATACACGTACCAACCCCTCTGACGTCTAATAAATCTGAGGAATGCTGTTGTGTATCTGGTTGATAATGAGCAGGATATCAGATGAATTGAACGTTCAATATTATTCGGAATAGAAGTAATTTAATAAATCTTGATCAACTTTTCTATTTTATTTCTTCTTTATTTTTTTTATTTTCCAACAATTTTATGGATAATATTAAAATATCACTTTTACAAATAAAAATTCAAGAATCATCGAAATTTAAATATCATTATTTGTGTAAAATCTTAATCAAAAAAAAAAAAAAATTCTTTTTCCCGCTATTCGTTTATTTACAAGATATATCCGTTATCTTTCGAACTAATCTCCATTTTAAAGACTGTCTTCGCACGAAATTGAACCTATTCGCTAGATAGGCAATTCAGAATAACACTTCGCTCTCTAAATCTCCTAATTTACACTTTAAACGGTCAAAGTTCTATTCTATTCTCAGAACCGTTTCGTATCGTTAATTCCGGAACTCGATCCGGTCTTCAAACTTTATACCGCTTTTCAACTCCCGATAAGAAACTGTACGGTACGTTTATCCCGTGTAATAAACCCGATCTCGTCTCATCCAGTTCATAAAAATATCGACTTCCTTTCTGTTGTCGTCCAGTTTTTTTTTTTTGCGAGCTTTTCCTCTCTCATTGAGACCCCTGTTAAAACGCACAGATCAATCAATCCTCCATTAAACTCTGTTCTCAGACATTTGCTGGAAATCATTATCATAGCGTTACACAGTATCGATCAATTAGTTACGTGTAATACCAGTTCAACGAGTCTGGTCACATTCGTGCTCCGTTTTTAGACGTGATATACATAACTTGTCGCGCGTAATCGTTTTTTTTCTTTTTTTTATCGGTAAAATTCATTCCGTGCCATATTTGTAAAATGTTTGTAAATCGTTTATAAAATAAAATTGAAACATTTATTCGTGACTTGATCTTTTCTCATTATTCGTTATTAAATTCAACACGATAATTTTATTCGTTGAACGAAACGAATTTTTGCCGATCAAATAAAATTTTATTTATTTTAGGTACGATGAATACGAACATTTGAAATTTGAAAATTTAAACAGAGATAGAAATAATAAGTATTTGCGAGAAAATAAGAATTGATGAGACATCTGGTGCCAACCATAGGAACCAATAACATATTGCATATGGAGAATTACAAGAATTTAATAGGAATATTTAACGTTATGAATTCACGTTACGCGGTTATAAGAAGCCTCATCGCGATTTCATGATGAAATCGATCGATCGATCATGACCTTCGTTATTATTTGTCGAGCGAGTGTTAATCGACGAGAATTCTTTAGTTTTAATTATTATCGTACGATAAATTTTAATTGGGTGTCATAGATTCGAAATGTATTATATTTTTGCTTGATGGCAACAAGAGATATTAATTTAATATTGAAAGATTCAACGATCAATTGTAGAAAAGATTGATTCTTTTATAAATACAGAAGATTTTGAAAATGATTCATTCCATTCTCTTATCACGTTATCAGATATAATTATTCACGGAGTGTTTAGCATTCAAACCCGTTTCTTCTTTCGATCCATTTTAACTGGCTACACAAAATTGAATTCTCTTCCCAAATTTTTGCGATAAACTATACATTATTAAAAACAATAAAAAATAGACAACTTTCAAACACGGATAAAATTAAAATTATTTACGAATATTTGTATAATATATCTATATATTTTTCATTCGATTCAACGACCTGTAAAAATATCAAGCGTATTTTCCTCATCTGTATGTACATTATTAAGAAAATTACGAGTTACCTGTCCGCTATCCTTTCGAGGCAGCAACGTAGCGTGTATCGATCGTTATCTCGATACGTACCTAACACGATTTCTCCATTTTATCCTCTGAACGGCTTCCTAAATCTTAAGAGGACGATGCAGGAAGCAGATGCGATTTTTACGATATTCCTCGCTCACCTTATCCGCCTCGAGAACGAGAGAGGATGGAGCGAGATGACGATAATAAGACGATGAATCGACGCCGTCGCGTGATGATTTGCATTTAGAGAGTGTCGTCTCTAAGTTTCGCCTCTTGTTCAGTCCTAACTGAGGCTGTTCGATCTTTTTTCATTTGCGGTTGCAACGGGAGTATTAAACAGTTCATATTTCACTTGTCTCGCACAAGTAACGAGTCTTACGAGTCGTTGAATAATAATTATGGTTTGAGATGAAAAGTATAAAGGAGGAAATATAAAATATTAGCTGGAGAGAAATCATTCGAATATGTTGCTGAGGGAAATCGAGATAATATTGATTGGATATAAATTTTTCGGAAGAGAATAAAAATTAAACGTTTAAAAAAATTTAAGTTGAATTTTGGATTTTGCAATATCGATAAAAAACAATTGTTGCAAAATACACAGAGCACAGGTGTCTTCATTTTTCGTTTGAACGGATCCGTTCAACGAGTCGAGAGATCGATCGATCGATCGATCAAGAAAAAACAGAAAAATCATTAAACCGTGCACGAATTGATAATCAACTTCCGCTTGATCGAAACAACTCCGAACGCTCAAAGTGGAATTTATCCAAGCCTGATTACGTCAACAACATTTGAGTATTCTTTCTCAGCAAGTGTATTCATGGTTGCAATGTGTTCTCTGTAAATAGAGAGACAAGAGTAGCTTTATTGGTTCTCTTGAATGTCCATTAATCCTCGGTGTCGTGCATCTGAACGTTCAAAGAATGATAGATAACTCGTAAGACTCGTGCTCTTACCATAATATATAATTTTTCTTTTTTTATTCTTATGCGACGAAGAAAAAAATTTAAAAATCTCGATCAAAAATTATATCGATTTCGAAAAATCCAACGCGAAGCAATATTTTTCAAAGTTCGAATCAAATCGAGGTTTCAAAAATCCATTCAAAATTACTCACTTTCCATTGTCCGTGATCCGCAGTGAGATCACGTTATAAAGAGTGGATGGATCGCGTATGCAAAATATGTGTCTTCTATGCGAAAGCGATACACGGTCTTACGCGCAGTAATATGTTGCGAGTCGACAAGAAAGAGAGAGACGCATAAAGGGCATAAAATACGGCGTATGACAGGATGCAGGATTCATGCTTCTTGCTCATTATAAATGAGAAGCGTAATCTTGAAAGCCTTAAGCGTGCAATAAGGTCGCGCGAAACGTATACATGTTCATAGCTGCTTTGAGCGATGCAGGATTACTAATTAAACGTAAGTACCGGTGAAAGGATCGCGTGTCATCGTGGAAAGAAAGAATTGGCATAAGATGAACGAAGCGAAAAAGTTTGTTCGAACGTACGAAATATATGATTCGTTATTTTTTCTTTCTTTTTTTTTTTTTTTTTTATTAAAATTTATTGACTCGTAACTTGTGCCATTAAATGTTTCCGAGAAATTTTTCAAATGTGTTTTTCTTAAGTTTATGAAAAAAAAGTATACGAAGATTCATTATTCATGACTAATGACGATAATGTTTTTAAGTATTTATAATGTTTTGTTTGCGCTCCACAGTGGACACAACGAATTTCTTACGTTTTTAACGCGTTTAATAATATTTGACGATAGATAATAATAGAATTTAATGGATGGCCAATTTTGAACCTCGATCTTAAACGATGATGATGAGTCGTATCGATCTAAAATATATTCCACGAAATTATCAGGATAACGAGTGCACAATGGTGTCGATATCAAGTTCAAAGAGTATGTTGAATTATAGTAGATTGTCAATTCGCAGATTTGATCCGAATATTTGCTCTTTGAAATTCAATGCTGGTATTATAATATTTGGTCCAATATTATTTGACAATTTAAACGGGATATTAAAATCAGTGATGCAAGATATTGATGACGATGACTTTATCGGTATTATGTCAATTTAACCTCGATATATTTTCCATAAGAAAATTATATCAAACTTTCATACTATTTCTGATTACACGCAAGATGAATGTTCGCTTAATCCCAAGAAGAAAAATTAAAGTGGAAAGTAAGCTTCTCACAAAATTTTCAGCAAATTGGTTTGTCAGGGATTGAAGAAACTTGTCAGTTAAACTTTAAAGCTACGGAAAGTTGGTGAATTGAACCTTGTTCTCTTTTGTAGGAACTTAAGAGATACGGGTATCATTAACAGAGAATTCACGAATTTAGGTGTGTAAAGACTTAAATGTTATACAGACTTTGAGGAGAAATATGAGGATCAGATTTAAGAGATTCAAGTGGCACATGGATCTATCATGTTCAATATTTGTATTATGATTTAAATTTGGTATTTTGAGAGAATAAAATCATTAAATTTAAATATCAAAGCAGAATACCTATCCATATCTAATTTTTATATCACATGAATATAAGTTTTAATTATTGAATATTTTATTTATTGATTTTGTCTACTGATAAATTTACATTAAATTTAGAAAATTCTTTTTACATTTTCTAAATTTCCAATAGAATAAAAGTAAATAAAATCCGAAAGGTTTCAAAGACCATTATTATAAAGGAGTTCGACTCGAATTGATTAAATTGATCACACGTGGAGAGTGACCTATTTTCTTTCATCAAGATTCTTGAAATCTCGAAAATAAGAATGATGCGAGATCAAGGAAAATAGAAAATGATCAAATTCTGCGAAGAGATTCTGCTTTATATTCGGATTGCTCCTGTGCTTGATTTTTTAAACAGATTCCAGGTGACCGTAACTTCGTATCGATTTCTTCCTCCTCTCTCGTGACTCTGCCCACTCAGGTCAGGTCTCTTCCTCTTCTTTTGTTTTTTCCATCCATGTCTTGTCTTTCGTAGGTGTAGAACTCAATACAGATTAGAATCTATCGGTCGATTATCGTCGTGTCGAGGGTTGGTGGAAGCTTGAAACACCCTATATATCTTAGAACTTAGAGACCAAGTAGTTTAATAATAAAGTGATGTTAAGCATAAGGATGTATATTCACTTGTTGTAAGGATAATGGGCCAGAAAAATTTTCGAAAAATTTAAAAATATTTTTATTTCGGCGAATTTCGAAAGTATTTTGACGCTTCTTTAATGGATTTTTTATTAATTTTTTTTTATTTATAAATTGCATACAACCTATAACAAAGCTTATGCATAATCAAATTAGCATATTCGATCTTTTATTTGATATTACGCACGGATAAAAATAGAAGGCTTTTTTTTTATATGTTTTCGTGTAAAAATTTTTAATGAAATATTCAGGAATTTTAAATTTTCTCCTTTTTTTTTGTAATATAAGAGATATTAGATCTTAGATCTTAAAGATAATACAGTGACGAGAATGACTGGAAATTACGTCGTAAACGGGAGAGTTCCGGTCAATGAGAAGGGAGTTCCTTTTGCCCCGCAAATACCTCCTGTTTACGATCTCTTAATCGACTCTCGATAAGAACTCATTTGCGGTGGAAACGGTTTGCTCTCGCAAAATTGATCGCGATTGTATTGCTATTTCGATAAGATGGTTAATTTATACGTACCTTTCTCGTTACATATGTCTTTGCCATAATTATTTCCGACACCTCTGACAATTTTTTTAATAATATTTCAACACGTGAACACGAACATTTAACAGAATCGAGCAACAAAAGTTTGACAATTTCTCTCACAGATTCGACGACATCGCCTAATTTTGAAAATTAAATTTATTCATATGTATTTTAAATTATTCATATAATTCGTATTAATTTATTCGTTCATGTATATTTACGAGACATCCAATTTGTCGTGTATCAAAAAAAAAACAAAAAAAAAAAAAAAAGAAATGATAAAATTATCTAGCCACGTGTTATCGTCGTTATCGTGCAAACATTCCATTCCATCTTCCTCTTCAATTAGTCTGAAAATGCGAATGTCACAGCCCAACATAGTTGAACGGAACTCCTCTTGATACGAATTGTATAGAAACGCGAGTTCCTTTCCTTTTCCGCCACTGAATATCCTTTCATCCGCCATCCCATTCTTATGCTAACTTATTTCCAATGAATAGTTGGTTTTCAGTATACACGCGTACGAAGTGACTTCTACGATTTTTGAAATATTCGCAATGATAAATAAGATAATACAAAAATACACCGCTTCAAAAATATAATAAAATTCGTTCTCCGATTATTACTCATTCACTGTTTCCCCTTCATCTTTGCTGTCAAAAAATTATAAAATAAATTAAAAAAAGACGCAAATACGTCGATTCTAATTATCCAACATTCGAACACACAAGGACGAAGCATATAAATTCCAAATAGATCACGATAAACCAGCCCCAGATATCGGCGATACGATCATAGACTCGGCGATCTCATCCATCCCACTTAACTTAACGTTCATTGGAATGCCAGCGGTGCAAAATTAACAGCCTGGCTGTAACTGTTAAATAATTTCGCCCGGTGTAATTCCCATTGCGCTTCGCCCGTCTTCCACCAATGGTCGGTGCAAAAATCGGCTCCCGTTAAAGGCCCGTTATTTTTTAACTCCTACCTTCGAGGCACGAGGGATTTTTCTCTGGCTTGACCGAGCTCTGGCTTCGTTAAGCCGGTTCGATTCCTTTTATCCGCATAAATATTTACCCACCTCTATTCCCCGTGGCTCGTTACTTCGTTAACGGGGCATCTGTCTCCCTGTTCCGGATCCTCTCTCCCTCACTGGCGGAAGGAACAGTTTCGACAGCTCCCTTTCCTCCATCTCCATTGCCTCCTGTTTCCAGGGCGACGTTTTCGCGCAGTATCTCGAAATGGATGTTAAATTACATTCAGAAAGGATAATGGCTCGTGGACGGTGTCGAAACGTCGAAGACCGCGCCGTTTCTTCAAGCATCCACTCCGACCTCTTCGTCTCTTTCCCCCTCCCCCTCCTGGTTCTCTGTCATATTGAAACGAGGAAAAAATTAATTAGTCGGGGCCGAGAACCCGATCGTTACGATTCCAAGATTCGATTTAACGTTTCTTTATTTTCTCCCGCCTCTCTGTCTCGTCCTCCTTAATGATCCAACCGCCCTACCACCCCCCAATATTTCAATATCCACAGCGATATTCTTTCTCGGACCAAACTTCTCGTCGCCCGTTCCTGTATTATGCGCGATACTCGAGCGATAAATAATCGGCGAGTTAATTAAAAAGATTCGAAGCTTTTTCGGTGCATCGGATAGGATTAATTCGATTAAAGGGGGTCGAAACGAAACGATCGGGATATTTGGAATGGTTGAAATTCGAGAGTTTTGTGGAGGCTTCGATCGTTCGTCCATTGATTTTTACATTTTCTCCAGGTATTCTGAACGTATGTAATATCTCATAAAGAGATGAAATTGAATTATAATACGAACTAGAATTAGATCCCAAAAATTATGGATCCGAAATAGGATTGAATTTGAGATTGAAAGTAATACTTGAGCAACTCGATGGAATTCAAAATGGAGGGAAATTAAGAATCCAAGTGAATTGGAAGCTTGAAATTACAAAATTAGTGATTCAATGTAGAGGAAAAAAAAAAAAAAAAAGAAAAAAAAATCATGGACTCAAAATGGAAAAAAAGTAGCGAGAAAAAAAAAGAGAGAGAGAAACAGAGTAGCACGTAAAATGAAGTAGAATTAGGGATCAAAGTAGAATAGAAAGGGGTATTGCAGGTAGAATATAAGTGAAGACCTAGAATTAGATAAAGCTAGGATCCCAAAGGAGTTTAAAGTGAAGGAACAGTGAGGATCTAAAACAAGGTAAAACCGGGCATACGAGAAGTTGAAATTGGAATATTAGAAAATTTAATAGAAACTAAAAATGATCAAAACCATTTGATTTACGTATCGCGTCAATTTGCAATATTCTAATTTTTCCATATCGACTCTCGGTTGATCGAAATATATTAAAGAATATATTATAAAGAATTCGTAGATACATTCATGCGCGTACAATTCGGTGTTCCACTCGGGTTTATGACTCGGTTATAGTCATGTCCGCACGTTATGATTTATGCCTCGGATGAATTTATACAACAGCTCGAAGCAAATTCCCCGACGAGTACGGACGCGTAAAACTAGGTCGATCGATGAAGTATAAGATCTTGATAGGTTTAAGACTTCCGCTGCTTCCGGTCGATAGATTGGAGAATACTAAGAAGTCTCTGACTTTTCAATTTTTTTTTTTTTTTTAAACTTATTAGATCCCGGGATGGACGATGTCTCCCAGAAAACGGATATTGATAAGAATGCGTGAGTCATTATTTACATAACATCTCGATTCTTTCTTATTTTTTCCTTCAGAGTCAATTGTTCAACATCTTGTGCAAAGAAACAGAAGATGAGATATCTGCAAAATAAATATATCCATATTGTTCAATATTGATTTTTCGAGATCGAGTAGTATAATTTATTTCGAATAGCATTAGGAGAATTGGAAAAAAATCTATTATTTTTTATATATAACTTGTAAATGTATCACTGGACAAGAATTATGTTTTGGATCAATGTTTAAATATTTAATAATAAAACTTTTTGCCGACACCAAAAGTAATAGATTTCTTTCTAGCTTCCTCCAACAATCTTACAACTATGGACCCCGAAAATCTAAAAAAAAACCACGTAGAACCAATAATTTCAAAGCTTGTTTATCAGGATTATCTCCTACCTATGATTAATTACACAAAAAGAGAGAAAAAAAAGAATGTCATATTTTGTTGACATAACCTCTCTGAAACCGTTCTTCCTTTTCACTTTGCGAAGGTCCCCTTATATTACGTAGCCATCCCCATTAATCCTTTCTGCAAACGTTCTCCGCCGTTTCCTATATCGCCACGGTTATTTGAGAATAATTATTCCACGGGGGAACAGTTCCCCGATGACGATAAACTAATTTCGTTTTCGAATCTCGACGATTTCGCGGGGACAGAATCGGTTGATTCCTATCTTCTCTCTCTCTCTCTCTCTCTCTCTCTCTCTCTCTCTCTCTCTCTCTCTCTCTCTCTCTCTCTCTCTCTCTCTCTCTCTCTCTCTCTCTCTCGCCCCCCTTCCCTCGTGGTGCATTTGGATTGGATGGCAATCGACGTGGACGTCACGAGGGAAAGGGAGGGGAAAAAATGGCAAAGGGAAGGTGGAAATGGGGAAAGGGTTTTTCGAGGGGATTTCGCGGGCTGGCACGGTGGCTGGTTTTGATGGAATAAATTGTACGGCACCGACGACTTTTCCATTTCCTTCGCCGCAGGAAATCGAAGAGTTCGGTTAAATGTTATCGATGTGTATCGAATTGCTTGAATATTACGACGCCAGTTTTCGTGCAACTCTGACCCCCTCCCTTTTCCTACCGTTTCCGCAACGAGACTGTGCGGCCACGGTATCGTTGTTCGATCGAGAGATAGCGCGATTTTATCGATTATTATTAATCGATCTTTGCGATTAAACTTATGTAAAATTTATGTATTTGATTTATGCGATGAAAGTACGTAAATATCTACGATACATTTAAACGTTTGTTTAATTGTTGGAATGGATGGAAGATTAAAAATTAATCTCATTAGCCTTATGAGTTTATTGTAAAATTCGTTTCTTTTATAATTAGGTTTTCTATTCCGTGCTTTAAATTCGTTATAATCAAGAAGTGGCCCAAGTTTCGCGTAAACTGTACGTAAACGAAACGTCTCGAATATTCAAACAATTGTAAAGTAAAGTTTTAAAGTTTCACGATGTTCTAGTTTCACCATTTTTTATTTCTCCTCCAAGAAAAGTTCTCCTCCAAGAATTTACTATCGAGGATATATATATCAAATATTCAGTGGGATTCTGGAATAGTTTTTCTTTGTCGTGTGTGTATCAAAAATATCGTTAAATTTAGACGAATTTCATCACGTATGAAATTTTGGAATTAATAAATAAATAATAAGAAGCTCTTTATAAATAACAGTTCAACGTTTTATCTCGATTTTGTCTCTCGAGGCATATCATCGATTTTAAATCGATTCTGTTAGAAAGGTTCGAAATATTCCAAGTCTTCGGGTTCGTATGCGCTTTGATACATATAGTAACGTGTATAGTGGCGCTAGTATCGTAAATGGTCGGTAGAATCGGTGTTTCATGTAAATTTATTGTCTCCGCAAACGGCGTAAATGGTCGAATTTCTACGGAAAATGGAAAAAGATAAAAATTTCTTTCGTATACGCAGTTATCCGGCCAAGTCACTAGTTTACGATTATTCCTTCTTTTTACGATCTAAAGATAGAGCCTAGTTTATGGAAAATAGTTTCGAGTTTCGTCGAATAAATATTTTTGGCGTTTCGATATAATTGCGTTTCAAATTTCGATTTTCTAGCAGGGATAGGAAACTATAATGATGGTTTCATGTACATTATTCCCCCTCCATCGTAAACTACATACGACGTCCTGTAATTTGATAATAACGATAAAACAGTGACCGTACCGGCAGTGTGCGGTTCCCATTAATGGGATAGCCACGGAACACGTGTATTTGCTATGTTATCTTTGAACAATGATAAATTTTGGGATTCGTGCAATTCGTTAGTTTATTGGAACTACGAATAATTATAGATTAATGTTCGTGTATTCATTTTTCTTGAATTCTATCAAGATTTTTCGTCAATATTTCTTACAGTTACATTTTTCACGATAAAGAGATAATTTAAATAATTCTAATAACAAAAAAGAATTTTCACATTTTTCTGGATATTTGCGAAATCGTGCAAAAAGTAGAAAGTAGAAAGAAAATAAACGAAATTAAATTTAAAATTATATTTCGTTCATTTTACACAAGTTGGCATGATATTTCCATTCCACACAATTATATATTGTAGAAATAATATTTTCAAAGCAGTTTCCGCGAATTTAACATCTTCGAAATAAAGATTACAAATACAAATTTCCATGTTGCACGTTCGAGAAATTCTCTTATCTGCGAATTCCCGCTTTGTTGTAATTTTCATTCGAAGAGGGTGGAGCAGGGGCTTTGTGCGCGCAAAGCGGTTAAGTATACAAGAAACGCGAGCACGTGGGCGAATTTTGTGAATCCCCTTGACAAACAGCGCCCTTAGCCCGAACTCAAACAAACGTGGCCGCGGATACAAACTCTGCAGCGCCATCTTCGCGCGACCGACAGCTTTTCGGCTCTCTCCTTTCGTCCTCAAAAAAAGAAAAAAAAAAAAAAAAGAAGAAGAAGAAGAAGAAGATCTTTTCACCTAGAAAGTTTATTAAGGACGTGAAAGAAAAGACCTCGATGATTCCTCTCTCCATCTCCCCGAGGGTGTAAATTATGCGCAGTCAGGGCGCGAGGTTTTGAATTTCGAACGTTGTGATGTAAGTTTGGATGCAAATAGGGGGAGGAGTTCTCTTTGCATCGCTTTCCGGATGTGTAACATGGCGGCATACGCTTTCTACTCCTCGTTCGATGCACTCTTTACAGCTGGGAAATGTGATTCTTCGGAGACCGATAAAATCTTCCCGACATGACGTGGGAGAACATGAAAATATTTGAGGGATTTTATCGGGCGTCTGGGATCCCGTCGAATCTGTCCCGTGAATTATTCGAAGAATTCCTGATGGTTTCTAAGTGGATACTCGAATTTTGAAAATGATGAATTATATTTAGATAAATATAATTCACCCTGTATATCGTATCGGGATTGAAATTAATTATTGATAGCAAGGATTAACATTATAACGTGCGATTTTAATGGATTTAATGTTGTTGATATTGGAAAATTAATTAATATGTCAGAATCATTATAATTGTATTTAATTTAATATAATTATATAACGATGATGCGTTGTGTGATTAAAACTGAGAGATGAATGGAAAATAAGTTTATTTTATTATCCCGAGTAAGATTTGTTGTTCGTATTTTTTCGCTTTTTTTTTCACAAAGATACAACAAGACTTCATTACGTCCACGATAATTTAATTTAATTAAATTTTAGAATTTTTAACGAGCCAAGCAAGTATTATTGCAAGTATTATACGCTATAGCGAGATACAATCAGAGTCAGAGAGTTGAAGTTAGAAAGAGCACTTAATACCAGTCGAAATAGTTATCGGTTGGTTCTGTACGCCTAATTAGTCGGATTTGTTAGAATAATTAGTCAGAATCTGCTTAAATTATTATATAGAAACAATAAGGAGATCTGAAATTATACTGAGAACAATTTCTCCGAATTGCGATTTAATTTCAAGAACCCAATGCAACAAATCATTAGGACGAGTAGATTATTTAATCCGTGTTATTCTATAATTTACTAAAATAAAATTCATATTTCTTATGAAATATAATTCGGCGTTAAAACTTCTCCCTTAAATTGATAACAAAAATATACCCAACAAAAGATCACGGGATTGATTAAAATTCCTTTGACGATCTTTCTCAAACTTCATAAATTCAACTCGAACGATTAAAAGCACGGGAGCCACGCTTCAACCCATTCAATTTCGACCCCAATCCTTCTTCTTCCTTTCTTTCCCAAACCGGCCAACCTTTCATCGTCCACACGCGCCTATCATCCCTCGAAACTTTGTCTTTGACGAATTAGCATTTATCATGCACCCGTAGACTCCTGCGCGGGTCTAACAATTCCAAGACGGTACAGAATCCGCCCACCTTACCGAGAATTTACGATCCGCCTCTCCCTCCTCCACCGTAAAACTACCCTTCCGATAAAAAGCTCGACTGAACATTTCAACAGAGATCTTCCACGGATCTTTAAGAAATCGACACTCGACACTATCTCGAAGATGGTGCCACCCGATAGAGGGGAGGAAGGAAACTTAGGGGGTTTAGCTTCCGGCTAAGATCGTTCGCCGATTGTGTTACAATCCGGAGGGAGAAGGACGGGGATGTCCAATCTCGACTTCCACTGCCGAAATCTCCGCCTTTCGGTATAACTTCCTAGACGAGATTAATGAAAGTTCCCCATTAAAAGAATGCCCTCTGTGTTCCGGGTTAAAAAGCCTGCTCCGGTTATATGGCCGTATTAACGTTGGAAGAGTAATGCCGCAACTCTGAAAAGTCTGCGAGCTTACATTGAATGGCTAGACGGCCGGCACGAGGGTGCTCTTGAACTCTATTCATGTGTTTCGCTCTTTTCACCGGTCCTCCCTTTCCTCTCTCTCTCTTTCCGTTTTCTCGTCTCTCCTTCTCTCTCTGTTTCCTCTCGCGCGTTGCGTTTACGCGGCTCACTCTCTTTTTTGTCTCTCTCTCCGCGTTCCTCTGACCCTTATCCATCATACTTCTCGTTATCATAACCGTGGCAGAGTGGGGTGGTTCTAGAGTGTGGCGGGATTAGCCTCGCTCGATTATCCATCGGTGTCACGATTTTAACGTGGTTGGTTCGACTAATGGAATAATCGTTAGGCCCTAAGTTTGTTTGACAAGTTGGTGTTATTATTTAATGATGAAGGTCTCTTCGATCTTCGTGTTAAATTATAATTCAAAGTTCGAAGTTCTGTTCAAATTTTTTTTTAAGCTCGTTTAAAAATTGAAAGGAAAGTTTATTCGATCGATTGTTGAGATATTTATTATATCGTGACGAAAGAAAGAAAGTGAAAAGAACTTTATTCGTTCGTGTAGAATTTGGAATTTTTTATTCCAATTCAATACTTGATTTATTAATTCCTCTTCTGGCTCTTTTCATCGAAAAATATTAATTAAAAATTAATTCAAGAATCATATGTATAATTTAAAAATCAAATTGATCGTTTCCAAATATTTCTAAATATATTTTAATTATAATATTATAAACAGGCAGTACAAGCGTATTTAACTTCTCGAGAATAATGCACCGTGTATTTGCAAATAATATAATTTCATTTAAATGCAATTATCTCTTTATCTCTTCTGCGAACAATAGAGAATCAGATCCATAGAAATTGGCAAACACCCCCAAAACTGAACTTTCCTGCAACTCGCTAATCATCGCAATTCGAGCAGCACTAATTACGAACACGATTGATCGGGAGAGCTTGTAGAATCCTATCGAGCGGACGGCCATCACGAATCGAGTTTCAACTCTCTATGCCTATTCTGTTCAAGACATCCCTCTCCCCCCTCGTAGCTCTTCGCGTCGTCCGGTTGGAAACCAATGCATGATAATTCGAGACCGTGACCATTCCCAGATGGTATCGATAACTTCTGTTTAACGAGGTGGACGAGCATTGACCAGCTGAAATTGGTGTGTATACAACAACGACACAATGAATCGTGTATCGTGGCCATCTCAATTATTCCCTCTGTTAATGAATCAAAAATTCTCTTTCGAATCTTTAAAACCGTTATGAAACTTGGATTTTTTACGATAGCGATGCCTATTCGATCAATCAAGAAAATAAATATGAAATAAATTGTGTCTTTATATAAAACACGAAATCACGAATGAAACTTGAACTTTTTATATATATAAAAAAAACATTTAAGAAAGAAATTTAAAATTTTGTCATCAAAAATTAAATAAGAAGATATATTTGCAATAAAAATTCCCAGTTTAATGATCATCAAATTTCGTCTTCTCTCGTTTCTTTTCATTAAATTGTTTACTCTGCAATTATGTGCATACAGTATCGATGAGAAATATTGGAACAATTTTGTTTGATCATTAAGAGACGTAAATGGTTCAAACCAGAGATTTCTCGCGTTTCAATAATCAAGTTGCTCTTACATTACTAATAACAAAATTGCTATAATCATATTACGGTAATTGTGTACATTCTTGTCGTAAATTTTCGCGAATCCCCCGGCTATTAACTCGGAACGTGCATCGATATGGACGTGCTTCCTCCGCTTCTAAATAATTTGCTCGTTTTGTTACAAGATGCGGTAAATAAACCGTGGAAATTCAGGAAGGGAGGGGGAGGAGAGCCGGAACAGCCGGAGAAATCGTGTACAGGTGAAAGGCAGAGAAGGAGGGTGGAAAGGAAGAAGGAAGAAACGAGGAGGGGTTGCGTGGCCACTCGTGCCGCAGCTGAAAGCCAATACGATTCTCTGGTTCGGAGTTGGAAAGAGGGAATGAAGAGCGCGAGTGGGAAATGAAGTAATACCGTGGGTGTTGCCACGGAAAAGGAGGACAGAAAGAGAGGGCGAAAAAGACGCGAGGAAGCGGTAACGGTGGCCGAGGATCGAATGATTGCATTTGGGATCACGAAGTTCAGCGAAAGCTTGGAGCCAACCTTGGTTTGAGAAATTCACGAAAATTCGAGAAGAAAGAGGAGAAAACGGGAAGAAGGTGGGGAAGTGGAAGGAAAGAAGGGAGAAACGAGGGGTGGTTGGCTCGGCCATTGTTTAAAGCGAGTACGATTCTCTGTCTCGAGTTTTGGAATTGGAGAAAAGAAAGATGAAAAAAGACTCGAGTAGAAACGAAGTAATCCTGGCTGTTCCCGTTGCTGCGAAAAAAGAAAAAGAGGGGCGAATAACGCCGAGGAATTGAATGGATTCCTCGCGTTTAAAATCACAATCGAGCGAAGCTGGAACCGGTTCGTCAGTCTTGTCACGATGGATTTGAAAATTGCAAAGAGTCAAAAGCGAAGAGGGAAAAAAAAGCGGGAGGAAGAAAGAAAGGAAGAATGGAAGAGACGAGGGATTGGAACGTTCGTGCCAATACGGTTAGAAGTAGAAGAAAAAGTAGAAGAAATAAAGGGTGGGAACGAAGTAATTCTGGATGCTGCCTCGGAAAAAGAAGAGGAGAATGGAAAAGTCACAGAGAAGAAGTAACAGTGGTGGCCGAGGATTGAATGGAATGGGAGGGGTTTGAGCCGCATTTAGGAGTCACAATTGAGCAAAGCCCGAAACCAGCGTTCGTTCATCCTTGTCACGATTTGAAAATTGTTAAGCTCCCCTAGCTTAACGTTTTCTAATTCCTCCTGGTGTGTTTTCCATCGTTCCAATTGTTCGCGATGGCGGGCCCTTTAATTGCCATCAGGACGAATTGTTTCACTCGCGGATAGGTTAATCGCCAACGTTTCATCCGCGAAGGTTAATTGGTTCGATCCATGTGGGTGGAGAATATGTGCACTGACGCTTTCCTACATGCCCCATATAGAATTTGGATGGTGAGAGTGAATGAATGAGATAGAGTTTTGTTGAGATAGTTGACGAGAGTGATTGGGATTAATTGTTTCGGGAATTTAGGTTAATGGAACGTTATGGAGTATTTTATTCATTTGTTATTGATTTTGAACACGATGTACGAGGTTATTGGGATATTTTTGGTTGATTTAGTACGTGTATTTGACGGTGAAATTAATTTTGTAGACAAATTTTGTAGAAATTAGTTTTGTATTCAACTCTTTAAATATCAAAGAGTGAATCCGATGTTTCTATTAATTTTGAAGAAATTTCGTTGTTTGATTCATAGTTATTAAAATTAAATAATTCGGACATGAAGAATGAAGATAAAGGTTTCGTAAAATTTGACTTGGAATTTCTATTTCGTTATTAATATAGCATATTAATTTTCAAAAGTTGGTTTCGTTTATTAAGGAATTATGAAAATTACGTGTCAAAATTATTGCACGTAAAACTTTAATGATAAAAATTTATTGATCGATAAAACGAAATCGAAGTATTTTTGATTATTTTATAAGTTTAAATTCTTCGTAAATTTATTATCGTGAAATGATTAAAAGTATTTCAAAATAATTAATATTGTAACACGAATTTATTATTCTCGGAGTGAAATAAAGTACTTTAATCGAGTACAACAAAAATCAAAATTGCAGGTTTCAAAATCGGGCGAGTTTAATATTCTATTCCGTTTGAAAAATCGGCCGTTTTAATATTCAAACTATTCGAAGCACGGCCCACATTTTCAACTGCAAAATTGAACAACGGCAATACCCTCCATACACGTACCGTTATTTTTAAAACCTTTACAAAAAAATCCATTTAAAGAGACTCATAAAATTTAAATCTGTTTATTTTTCCCGCTAACCGTTTCATCGATTCGACAGACACCCGACTGAACTAAATTAAAATTTTAATTCTCGAAACTGCAAATTCTTAATGCAACGATAACTTTCTAAATTTCTGAAGAAAGACGAAAGTGGAGTGGACCACGTGTAGAATTCCATTGCTCTTGTTCATTCACAATGCTCGTCATAAACAGCGCGTGTGTTGTAGGGTGGTCAGGTGGCGAGCCCACGGTTGGAAAAACGATTTGATTGATTCGGTGGCGATTTTACGAGCAACGTGTACTCGCCGTGGACGAAATGAAGCGTTGCGTGGACAATGGGTCAGCACCCGTTTCATTAATCAACGCATCTCCCGCAGCGCGATAGTTTTGCGGCCGGGTTATCGGCCACCGCGATATCCATCGCCCGCCCCGAATTAACTTTCCCGATTCATCGGGCCCAGAACTCGAAGGGGGCGGCCCCCGTTTTCATCGTTCTTCCACTCGCGCGTGCAACATTTCGTTATTCACGTACCGTTGCCTCGATATTGTCGAGCATATTCCACCCGTTCGCCTACTGGATCTACTATCCTGCTCGGCGATGCATGGATGACGTATGCTCCGTTTCGCGGCCAATCAGGATGTTTTTCGCCAAGGTAGAATTATGAGAGGGATCGATGGATCAGCGGAGAACGCACGTACGTTATTTTAAATACAGAAAATACAGGACAGGGAAATGAATTGACATATGAAATTGATCTCGCCGAGCAAATTCAGATATTTTAACCAAAATTTGTTTTTTTATTACGGATAATAACAGCGGATTATACAATTTTTCTCGTGGCGGATACGAAATATTTACATCGAGGACGATGAAATATTAAAATTGTTATTTTAAAAATAAATTAAATTAAAATTCCTTTATCTTGTTTGTAAATCGCAGGAAGAAAAATAATTCCAAATTTTTATATGCCAATAATGTATTAATGCATTTAAAATATCCCCATATCCAATCGTCTCGTAATTTTCTAATGCATTCCCTTCAAGGTTCCCCCCGTTTTAATTGATTCTCCACGCTCAGAACGCGTTTACTTATTTATCGCGTGTCAAGCCCTTCTCGAGAAGGGTTATACGAGACCCGACAGTTCCCCTTACCTTACCTAACGTATCTAGCCAAGAAATGACGAGGCTACACCGGAGATAGGCGTGTTTGTGAATTAATCGCGACACAGAAGACGCATCTCCTTGGTCACTGAACCTATCTTCTTGCTCCTTAATCCGATATGTAATCCAGTCTATTCTTCTTTCATCCCCTTCCTCGTGCTCACATCAGCCGAATATATCAGCTCTCAGTTAACGACACGCGCGAAATTTCAAGAAAATTCTCTCGTGGCACACCTTTCTAATAATTATAATTTCCATTATGTCGCTTGTTTGCATATTGCGACACGATCATCGTCACGTTTCACGTTTTTACACGTAAAAGGGGTAAGGAGGATGACAATTTCTCTCGTCATTTTCCTTCCTCGCGTTCGCCCCATAACGAAATTTTGCCGGCGTTACTTTTAATTAGAGGATTCAGAAAGCTTCTTGCTCCCGCCTCCCCCACCCCTGCAAAGTGGGAAATCGCCAAGCGTGAATATTAACATCCGCGGTGAGCGTTAAACCTCGCACAATGAATTAACCTCGTCGCGTATTGAATTAATTGAGTTACGGGGATTAAAATGCAGAAACGCAGTTACTATGGAGGGCAAGTGAGCTATGGAGAGAGTATCGGTCGATGGACAAATTGTGAATTTTACGAAATTGGAACATTAAATTTTAATGGTTGTATGTACGGCCTTTTCTATTCTTTCGTATTTATTATCTTGATGAATTGGGAAAGTAATTCTTATATAGAAAAGAAAAGAGAATCGGGTTTGAGATTTTTTTTCTATTTCTCTTAAAATAAAAATAATCTTTTTGGGTAAAATGAGATACGATTTTTTCGTTCGATGTCCAGTTTTCGTGAAAATCGAATTTGAAAATTCGAGCACGCATGTCTGACAGAATCCAACTATCCAGCTATTGCTACGTGGTTGTCGGCGGATTGTTTCGAAATCGATATTCTTCAAAATATGAAGCCTTGTTCGAAAAAAAAGTATTCTACGTTTTCGATATTATTTGTAAAATAATCTATTGTACTAAAATCAAATAAAATAGAATTTTGAAGCTGGAAATACAAATATCTTTTTTCATACATCGATCTTTCCAAATAAATTTACGATTCACGAATAAAACAAAAGTGGAAATAAACGAAACGAAATGAAAAAGATTGAATTAAGATTAAATCAAGTTTCTTGTCAGTATTGTATACTCACAATCGAGCGTATCAAACATCAAAGGATCCTGCAAACTAGAGAAAATTCGACTGGATATGACATTGGATGTTAAACGCGCAGGTAGGATTACGCATCGATTTATCGGTGACGGTGAATTAATGTCCAATCTGATAATCCGTTAATGGCGACTGATTATAATCTGACGCGACATTAGCAACACTGCCAACACGAGGACGTTTGTCGATAGATCGTATCGTGTAGCGAGAAAAGAATCGGCAGTAGATTGCGTGGCCGATTTACAATCGATATTCCTGGATGAAAATGAACGATTCAACCTGTTTCCAACTTTTCGACTCATTTGCGGAATTGATCGTGTTATTTCGAGATTTGTTAATTGGGTTATTTTGTAATCATCGCCGGTTCAAATCATCCTTGAACGATAAATCGAATATTATTAATAAAAAATTAACTTTCGTTAAATTGGTTTCATCCCAAATTCATCCCAAATAAATATGAATAGATATAAATTTTGCAGATACAGTTATTTATTAACGAATAATAATTCTTATTTTCGTTTAAAATAAGGAATAATTACGGTTTTATTACAATGATTTAAAATTAATTTCATAACTCATTTACGCATTCTGTTAATGATGAAATTAAAATTGTGGCTTGGCAATATATATGTATATAAAATTATCAGATATTCGGGATTGACCCGGATATTTCTGGATTTCTAATTACTTACGCTTTGTACGCATTGGAAAAAAAGTCAGAATTTTTAAATAATTAAAATTGGAGAAAAATAAATTATTAATTTGTAGCAAGAAATAATAATGTTTTCACTGGAATGAAAAATATTTTATGGTAAATTTAGAAAAATAAAATTATATTTTTTTTTATTTGATCTCATTAACTTTTACATACCATGTAAAAATATATAACTTATCCTAGATTTTTTTTAATTTAAATTAATTTTTTACAAATTATCCTGTATATTTTTTTAACATATGGCGATCCTAAATATTCATCATTAATAAGAAAAAAAATCCAGTTGAAAGAAAAGATTAGGAATAACAAATGTAACGAAGCAAAAATTTCTTTTTTATTTTTAACATTGTTCGTTCACTTTTAATATCATAATCTATATTTGTAAATTTAAGAAGACACAAACAATTATGAAAGTTACTTTATTATAACATGAACTAAATGTAACAATATTTTAAAGTTCATCTCATAAATAACTCGAAACTAAACAATATATGACACGAAATCCTCCATATAACACAGTTCTATCCCCATCCTGATATCAATTCTGTGATTAATTTTCCTTATTCCTTCTGCGTTAAACCCCAGTTGCCTAATTAATCTCGCCTCGTGCTAATTGACCGATTGTTTGCATTGTCCGATCGAGGGTTTGCATTGAATCTTAAGCGCGGGCCCGCTAATTCCCGCGCCATCGTACAATAAGATCGATTCAGGCCACGTGACTGTTTCGCGGGACTTTTGAATGAAATGGCTCACGCCGCAAACGCTTTAGTTAAAAGCAACAACGCATTGTTCCCTTTTCCTTCTTTTGTTCTTTTTCACTTTTTCCTCTCCTCGAATTGAAAATAGACTAAACCACGATGTGCAAAACAGCTTCGTTCCTCTGATACGGTTCATTGGAGGTTGAAATTGTGGAGGATGAAATTGAATGGTTTTTTTCCCCTTCCCCATTCAGATGTAACCTGATACCAATTTCTGATTATCTGATATCGATCTTCGAAGAGTATTTCTGATATCGAGCTCTCGAGGGGAATTTTTACGAACTTTTCGAGAGGTTTGATTAATTAAAATGGGGAAAGCGCGGCTAATTCTTTTATCGCGAGTATATGGGATGGGTTATTAGGTTTGATTAAAGTGCTTTTACTGGTGTGAACGGAGAAGGGGAAAATTGAGGCGCTGAATGGGTTTTATGGATTCGAAGAATTTTATGGTGGTGTTGGAGAGAAGCGAGGTGTATTTTAAAGTTAGTTTTTTTGGTAAATTTTCTTTGCGGACGTTTTAAAAAGGGATTAAAATGAGTGGATGATCGATCATAATTTTTAATTTTTTTTTAATTAACGTTAAACTCTTCGCGCAAATTAAAGATCGTGATGTACCAAGAATGTACGTATACTGCAATTAAAAAGAACGTATTGTGATAACGTGCAGCCAGAAACCAGTCTTAGGATGATAAAATAGATACGCGAGCCGGCATCTTGAAGAAACTAGCAAAAAATAAATTTTCGACGAGAGAAACGGAACACAATACGTCTCTCAACACAATAAGAGATCGCTAAATAATATCTACGTGAAAAGTATCTTTCTCGACGATGAAATGAAGTTGAAAAAGGATTTTTAAGTTCAAATGTCTCGAAGATCTTTGTTCCAAAGATTCGATTGCAAAGCGTTCATCGTCTTATCTCCAAGGGAACGCTTCTAATACTTTCATTTCAAAAAAGAGGAAAACGAGAGAATGGAAAGAAAGGAGGAAAAGAAGAAATTGTACCTTATATATATATATATGAAAGTATCAAAGAAATAGTGGAATGACCCAGAAAGGGAAGAAAAGATGAAGAAGATATCGAGAGAACGATTTCCATAAAATAAAGTAGAATTCATAGAGATATCTTCGAAGTTATGTTTTAATTCGATTCGTGGAGGTGAGTTAATTGTTAAACTATTTTTCCCGGATGTGATTAAAGTCGGTCGTTGCACGTTGGAAAGATGTTCCTCCGTAATTCGTTTTATACCGAGGGAATTGCTGCGAGGTGGCTGTGTAATCAGGTTCATTTAAATCTAGTTTACGATAAGGCTAGTTAACACTTAATGTTCCGTATAATGAGGGGCTATTCTTTATTGTAAACGCATTAAGAGTGTTGCCATTTAGGTAATAAAAGGTGGGCAAATTGAACTTTCAATGGAATCGCAGCTTCCACGGTTTCAAATTCTAATTCATAATTATTTGAACAAATAATCTCGATATTAAATATCCGTTTGGTTACAATCTTTTTTTTTTTTTAGTAAATAAAGGCTTTAATAATGTTGAGAATTGAAATATTCAAATGCAATTGTATTTCATTCTTTTCGCTCTTGTCGAGTATAATAAATGATTAATTACTTTTTTCTGATATATAAATTCTAATAAATTTAATTTACATATTTTAAATTTATTATTCATATTTTGCAATTTAAATTTTATATAAAACACGTTCACCTGGAAATATGATAAATTTATGTCGACGTGTTGCAATAATGAATATTTCTGCCGTGAACATGCAAATATTTGATTCTCTCTCTCTCTTTCTCTCTCTTTTTCCAAAAAAATATTTTACTCGGCATAACTAATTAATTATGCGCAGGTGTAAGAACCTGTTAATATCAGGGACGAAAACAATCACGAATCAGTAAACAGACGCAGTGTCAATTGGTACAAAGTGTAATTACTGTTGACCTGATCAATGCAATAATCTGGCCAAGTTGAAGTTGTCTATCGGCTAGCTGTTTAACTATAGAAGTTGGCTGTGTTCACCGGTGATTTAATACCGTCTAAAGGATAGTTTTAGCGCTAACCGAGAGCGCAAAGTTGTAGAGAAAAATGAAAGTAAGTGAATTCCCCCTGGAAACATCGATCGTAGTTGTTCCTCAAGAGAGCTCTAAACCCATAATGCGAACGATAAATTCTCCTAGCGATAAATTTTATACGCATCGATGGTATATAACTCGTGTAAGACAATTAAAAAAATTATACATGTTAAAAAAAATATTATATCAATTCTCTCGTTTAATTAAATCAATATCATGAAGATAAAACTTTACTATATTGTAAATTAATATTAATAATATTATCGAGAAAATTAGTAATAATTCCAAGAAACCTGATTAATTAATTGCTCTTTCATTAATTGCATATCACGGTATATACTTCCTTTTCTGGCCGCCAGAGGGTTCTCATTCCCTTTCTTCTTTTTATTCTTACGATACTTAATTTAAGTTATTTATTAAATTAATTATTAAAAGAAAATTCGCTATATCAGAAGATTTATTCAAAGATAAATTTATTTCCTCATTGTTCCAAGTTCATTATCTTTTTGAATAAATAAATTTTCAATTCAAAATACAATTCAACGAAGCCCAATTACACGCAATACATAACTCGATACAATTCCTTCCCGAACGCGCCAAAACCATTACAAAACTACCTCTGTAAACGTCCGTCAAAATATTCCCCCCTGATAAAATTCAGAGCGACAGCTTCCGCGCGTTTTCAACGATAACGCGTTAACATTGAGGGAGGAGTTCAATTCAGCCTATCTCTCCGTTCCGAGGGGGAAAAAAAAAAAGAAAAAAAAAAGAAAAAGAAAAAAAAAGAAAAATAAATGCGCATCCCTGACGGACTTTCAGGTTTTTGAAAAAAGCTGCTTCGAAGCCGTTTGTCGTGCTCGCGAGAGATTAGGTTGGCGGTTCGTCTGACGAGAGCAACTCAAACACGTACTTTTTAATGAGAGCGTCGGCTGCGTGTTCGACGAGGGCGGAAATGAGATCATACGGAGGATGTTTGATACTTTTCGTTTTCATCCTTCCCCATCATCTACTTTCCCTCGAGTTCATCCCCTCTCCTCGCTCGCCAACCAGAATTGAATGGCGTTTCAATGGTTCTCCGCCAAATGGTCCTGTGCGCATCCTTCGTTCCAACGTATTGGATGTTGATACGGAACAATTGTTCGTTCGAACGTGTTGTTCCGCATAACAATTCGGAAATTTCGAAATTCTACGCCGATATGGAATTCCTCGAATTCAGGAATAACGTTTAAAAAATCATTTGCCCATGATTCGGACTCTTGATCGTTACGCCATTAAGCGTTAACGAGTCGTATTGGTGATTTAACGTGATACATCGTGTTTGGTATCGGTGGCGAAAGATTGATGAGAAATAAATGACGATTAATGCGCGCGTCCTGTGATTTGCTATTCCGCTGAAATTCGTATTTTTCGTTGATTTTTATTGTAGGAGGAATGGAGATTAGATTTTATGAAAGTATAAATTGGTTTAAAGTTTCAACGATATCGAATTAGGAACGAAGATTAGTTTGTAATTGCTACTATCAAAAATGTTATAAAATATATAATACACTATGGTATCTATTTACAATGTTCATTGTAATTAGTTGAATAATTGAAATAGAAATTGTGGTTGATTGTGTCAAAAATACAATATAAAATTAAATGGATCCAAACGATTCTCGTATGAATTACGTAATCCAGAGATTCGAATGCCATTTGTTCCATATAAGGGTAACGCGATTAACCAAATGGGGAAATTAAATGAGACTAATAATGGGATTTCCATGTGGATTTCTTATTGCGAAATCGGAATAATGAGTTTAATGTTCGTGGTTGTTGCTGGTTAAATCGCAATCTATTAACTTGTATACATTTTTACCGAGAAATTCTAGATTCTAAATCCTTTATTTATTAGATCGGGTGTTGCTGGCTTAAGCAAATTGTTTGGACTACTAAATAGATGGTGATCTCTGGGATAAAGATTCTGGAATAAAATGAACCAGTAAGAGCTTTGCAGTTCGGGAGTAATTTTTCTTCATCCTTCTGTCTCTGTGATTTTGCCTTCCATTTACTTTTTAAATATTCTAACTTCTTTTTTTCATCTAGCTGACAATAGTAAAAGTTTAAACACTTAGTAAAGGAAAAATTATTCTTAAAAATATTATTATAAATGAGATTATATAAAAGATAGAATTAATTAAATGATTGAATTGATATTTATAATTTTGTGGTTTTGATAAATTGTAGTTTATTATTTATAAATTTCTATCTTCGTACGATTCTAAATTTGTTTATTATTGAATTTTTATTAAAAAATTTTGGAACGGATAAAATTAAATTTTTGTTATTTCAATTCAATATTAAAAATAGAGCTCGCGATATTACAAATTCATTTCTCGATACAGCAAAAATAATAAGGAATGTCAATAAAATAACAGAATATAAGGAAAAAGCAATTCTCAATGAAATGTAGGCAATTTGACGAAATTGTAGGAATATTTAGATCTTTATAAAAAAAAATTTTACATCGACAATTTTATCGCCTTCGCATCCACGATCTTTCGTGAATATTTTACAATGTCTGGATTTGAAAATATCTTTTCTAAAATATATTTTGAATTTCTATAAATATTTTTTTTTTTAAATCCATCGAAATCTTCTAAATTTAAATATTTGAATCTCGTATTATCATCATATATAGAATCAAACGGATTCTCTCGTTATTATAATTTTCAGATTCGAGTGAAGACGAATGTCGAGGTAAATATTTCAGCGAACTAATTTCACGCGTATAATTGAGAGCTAATGAATAAACTTATCGTAGCGTAAACCAGAAAGTCACTTTCGTCGTGAAGTTTAAGAAACGTAGAAACTCTACGGATTATGCAGAATGGGAAACACGTTCACCGCTCAAAAACTTTGAAACTTGTCTGTTTTCTTAACTGTGGAAATATTATTATCTTAATCAAGAAAAGCACGAGACATTCCATGATTTTAATCAAAATGCTTTTATCCGGATTTGCTGCTATATCTTTGTAAAACTTGTCGTAATAAAAATTGCTGCATTTTCACTTCACGTGATTTCCAAACAAAAAAAAACAAATACATTTGACCCTTGAATTTCTGAAATTTATATCGTCACGACATGATTTAATGGTTAGCCCGCCAAATTCAAAGTTCGAATTCTATTATTCTCCAAATATAACAAATTTATATAAGAATAACACATCAGAAAATAATTTCTAAATGTATACAGGTCTTCGACAGAAACCTCATCGTCGTAAAATATCCACAAAATGCAAAGACAAGTAACATAACCAGTAACCGTGTATACAATTTCAAGGAATACCTCGCCTCTCAGATTCGTCACAAAATACGAAATATTTTTGCACACTTGCAGGATAATTAAACTGTTACTCGCAGCGAGGATTGTAGAGAAACAAATTAATTAAGCCGGAGAACTTTCCTTTCGTACCCGGACAATTTAATCCCGTACTCGGTTGGGTGGACAATTCACGTTTGTCGAGGCACAGTTTGTCGCCGTTTTTGTGGGCTAATCGTTGGAAAATGGAAAATCGATTCCTCGGTGAGGAAGGAGGAAGAGGAAGAGGAAGAGAGAGGGGGAGAGGGAGAGGAAAGAAGAGGAAAGAGCGCGCCTTGAATCACAATGCGCCTCTCGCGTTTATTACACCGCCATAATTACGATTCGATTCCAATCGCGGATTCGTCGTATAGCGGCCTGATTTTTAAATCCCTTTACCAAGCTACTATTGTGTTACTCTTTCTCTCTCTGTCTCGATGGATAGCTCATGTTTACGAGGCCCGTGTTGCTCGATTCAATTTTCATTTCGGAAATGAAAAAAAGAAGAACGTTTTATTTATTTATTTTTTATTATTGGAATTCAATTTTTTTTCATTTATTTACTTTATTATACTTCTTATTTTTAATTCGTTCAATTAAATCTTTAGAAATATTATCTTTAGAAAATATTCGTGATTCTAAATGAATAATCAGAAATGAAGAAAAATTCTGGATTCTATGCAAAAATACTTTTATTTATTTTCCATTTATTTTTCATTTATTTATCGAGTTACAAGTAATTTAAGTTTACGTTAGATGAAACGATTTGCTCGTAATTCAATGAATAAACCTCGATCGATAAGAGTATAAATTTTTCTAAAGCTATTAGAAATTTCCAAACGGAAGGAAAATTTACAAATTATGCGACACACAGAGGGGCTGAAAAATCAATAATACAGGAAATCATAAAACTTTCGAAATGAATACTTTCCAATTCCAGACGCCTCTAATGATACACGTTGGTGCACGTGTTCGATCAGGTCGGCTCGATGGACAGGAATGATTCATGAATTTCGATTTCGCCCATCGTTGATAACCTCGTGTCCACACGAGGAGGCCATCTTCAAAGCGGCACGCCATAATAGTCCCATAGACTTCGTAATAGCTTCTAGATTGTTACCGTCTATGAAATTTCCGCGGAAGTGGAGTGTGCACTTAAGCAACGGGCGAAGAACAGAAGGTAGAACCGAGCGAATTTTCAGACGCGGTTAAGAGAATTTTCCACCCTCGATTCGCACGGGTGAAAATGCCGGCGAAAGAAGAATTCTCCCACGTTTTTCCTATTCTCCATTGTATCCTCTAATTTCGCGTCTTTTGTACGTCTATAACCAACGAACCATCGTCGAGCTGGAAGAATGTGTGGACAATTGTTGTTACGATCGATTGATTTTACGTATTTTACCTTGGATGTGTGTACGATAACTCGTATTTTAAAATACAGGCAACGCAGTTTTATTATTAAGTAAAAATATTAAATAATTTTAAGATGATCCATTTCCGTTTCTATCCAGTTCAACTTAATCTTAAAATGTTAATCGAAAAATATTGAGAGACACTGGTCCGATGTGAAAGAAAAAATGGAGAATTTCGTTGAAAGCTTAATTTTGTAAAAAAAGAAATCTTTCGTAATAATTTTCAACGCGCTTTACTGCGAATTTAAAAAAAACTATGCGTCACTGCAGAAAGAGAAGTCGTATATTGCCCGGAAGTCTACTTAAAAGAATCCTGCAGAGAGCCGAATAAATGAGCGTCCTTAGAAATCGTTTCATCTCGCTTCAAGGAAATCTCGCTGTAAATGGCGGTGTGCGTTTCGCAATGCATCTTGTATTCTTTTTTTTTTTTTTTTGCAATGAGAAATAATCATGGGGATTGTTTGGAATTGAGGCGAGGCAAAAATTAAAACGGGCAACTTCGTTCCTCGTGTAAAATGTTGCGATCTCCAACTGATAGTTCTCTCCAAGCACATCATTTTCCTGATATCGATTCCTCCAAATAGTCTGCTGCTTAACCGTAATACATCCGCTTTTAACCGCTAAAACGTCGAAATCGGGTCACTGCTCGACCGATATCTCTTTTCTCCTCCCCATTATCCTGATCCCATCAATTATTTGTAATTGTTCCTCTTCTCCCTTCCCATGCGAATATAGATCCTGTTTCTAAATCGTTTATCAATTGATGATAAGCTCTAAGTTTCTTAGAAATGGAATCTTGGAAATGGAAAAGTTGTATTCAAACAACGAAACACCGATAATGTCGCTCTATGAGAAAATGGTCAGAAAATTTCATCTAATAACGAAGAATGAAAGCGTATTGCCATTTCTTCAAATTGGTTTGTGATCAATGGATAGAGGATTGAAGTTTTCTTATTTGTACAGTATTTGTCCAGCTGTTGTTGAAACTATGGATTCGAAGTTTGACTGTGGTTGAAGTTGATGTATATCGAACTATAGTCCGAGCATAGTCATATCGTATACTATTTATCAATTTTTGTAATTACTTTCCAGCAAGTTTTTACTTGTGTACTTTAATATATTATTCGATCGATGCTCTTATACGGAAAGTTTAGAAATGTTTTATTCATATATGTCGTTAGTTCATTGTACCATATGGCGGGGATATAATAACGAAAAAATATTTTCCCTTTTCCTCCAAAGCGAAAATAGAAACAATACAGGAAATTTCATCCAATATTGGGAATAAAAAGCGTACTGTCATTTCTTTAAATGAAAAAAAAAAAAAAGTAGTCAAACAACAGTTCAGCAAAATTACCTATAAAATGTTATTTAATAACGAAAAATTTAACCCATGTAGCAATAGAGTTTGTTTTCGAAAAAAAGAGGGATAAAAAAGACAAATAACAGTACAGCGAACGCCTGGAAATTTTTGATATTTAATTCGAAGGAACGGCGCGCCTCAAGGAACCGGAAGTCGTTCGTAAATCATCGCCGTTTCATTACCGCTCTTGCGGAAGAGAAACGCTTTATTTCTCGAGATACCAGTGCCAGGTGGGAAATAATTTCATCGCGACCAAACAATATCTGCCCGCCAAACTTGCTGCTTTTGAATTTCAACTCGAGCATAGTCGTTATGCGGAAACGCCGCCATGGAGGGGGATCGTTACTTTTCTTTTTTCACTCTCTTCCTCTGTCTCTCTCTCTCTTATCTCCCCTCCCCCTTAGTTTCCTTTGGTCACGGCATCCGTCCCTCCGTGCTACGTGACTGCCTCTGGAAAATGTTCTTCAATTTTAACCGGGACACGGTTAACAGCGGGAAAAGATAAATAACCTCTTGCCTTGGCCCTTCTCTTCATTTCCAAAATGGTTGGAATGATCTATTCTTGTGGCCTAGGTGAATTTTTAAAAGTTTCCTAGGGAATATCATTTTTGAAGGAGGGCGGTTAAGAAGGTGGAGTTCGCGTAGAATGAAACGATTAATGTCTTTCGAGGAAGAGGAATTTTATTCTTCACGATGAAATATGGCGGAAATACGAAATCTTTTGGAAAGAGATAGTTTGAATATTTCAGATCGATGAGATTTATTATATTTCATCAGAAGAAATTAAAAAATATTTTATAGATTAAATGGATGAATTATTTATAATTATATATGTGTTTATACATATATTTTTTTAAATAAAATAAAACGTGTAATAAAAAATTATAATTGAATAAGAATAAGAGATTCAATTTTGTCATCAATTTTCGTAAAAAAGCAAATATTTTGCCATTTATGTAACTATCTTTTGTTAATTGTGTTAATTTTAATATGTTTCAGGTAAGTTGGCAGAATCCAAAATTTTGTTCGAAGATTATTTGTTCCAACAAGGTAAGTATAATATGTAAAGTCGTTATGTAAAGTTTTGTCGTGATTAAGTTTACAAAGACATTATACATAAATCTTATTAGAATGTAAATTATGATTATTTATATGTGCAAATATTGTTGAGAAATTGAGATTTTTGATACGAAAATTATCATTGCAAAAGAATAATGGAAAATGTTAGGAAAATGTTGCCAAACAGACAAACTGGATACTTAATTAGAGAAAATAATTTGAAGATTCGGTTAATTAACGAATAAAATATTAATTCTTGATATTTAAAGAGTTTCAAAATATTATATAAATTATATAAATATTCGACAGAAATACAGGCAGTGGTACATTAAACGCACTACAGACTGTATTCATCGCAGTCGATTCATTTTCACGGACCATCCATAAACGAAATGTCCTATTTTCCTTAAATGATGTGTTTACTCCACGGCTTTTGCATAAAATCTTATTCACTCAATTTTCTTTATTTTTCTTCTTTTTCTTATTTCATTTTCAATAATTTCTTTCATACTAAATTACTTATACACGAATTTGTTTGCTCTATTATGAATTATTTTTTTTTTCATTCAATTTGATAATTTTTTAACTACATAGTATTAGACTGCTTGTTTAATTCGACGAGATTGCCATTTCCATTGTACAACATTGGAACAACAAATTCTCGTAAATCAACAAACGAAAGTGAGGCGTCAAAAGGCGAAATATTCGACCACACGGTTTTACTTTCATCAGCGTAATGTCATCGTGTATAATCAAGATTATCTAACGGCAACTGCACGTGAAAGTATTGATTATGCTTCACGTAGCTTCGTCGCGTTTCACGTGTCTCGTCTTCCCTTTTTCTTTCTTTTTTTTTATTCTCTTTTTCCTTTTTCACGTCCACGTTTCACTAGCAACGTAAACTGTCGCGACGGCATCGCGTTTTGCGCCCGTCCACAATTTTTCTCCCGTCAAGAGCCGCGTTAATTATTAATCATTCCACTTGAATTATAAAATTCGCATTAAACGATCGCGCTGCTATATAGATGAGAAAACTTTATCCATGATTATTTATATATGAAAATAGAGAAGGATAAATTGCCTCGAATAAAAATATAAATTAATGAATAATAGTTTTTTTGAATGAAAAATTTTAATTTTAAATTTTTTTAATTTTCTCTTCTTCGATTATTAAAGAGGAATCTTTCTATATCTCGATAAAATGTTAAAAAAGTGGAACGTATAAGTGAAAAAATAATGAATTAATAAATAATAACTTTTATTACTCGGTAAATAATAATTTTTTAATGATTAAGTTTCAATTTTTGATATCAAAATTTTTTTTTCTTTTTGATTATTGAAGAAGAATCTTCTCTCTGGATAAAATTTTAAAAGTCTTTCTAGCGAATAGTTTTTAATTTTTCATTACAATTTTTCATTTTCGCGATCTTTCACAATTTATTTGAGAAAATTTTTTTCTTGCACACTTTTGGTGGCAAAAAAAAAAACGCATAGCTGAACCTATTGTACATCCGTTTAAGAATGGAATCCCATATGCATCTCATTCCAAGATTTATAAGTAGCCGTTCTACCTCTTGAAGTCTCCAGGAAATACTTATTATGCGTACCTGGCGAGAAATTCATTCATAGCCCATATTCGTGAAGTTCATTCGCCTCTGCACGTTTAACTCGAATACTTATCCCTTATGTGAGAAATTTACCCTGGATTGTGCACTAATGTCTAACGAGATCTTCTGGGTTTATAGTTGCCCGGCCATTATAGTCATTGCTCGCTGCTGTTTCACCTCTTGCAAAGAAGTAGAAAGTATTAAAACTATGGATTAATCTTGCCTCGTTCTAGATATCTTCTTTTCGATATCTTTATTTCTAAAGCAAATGCCCCATATTTTTGGACAATCCTTTATTAATAATATTTCTTTTTTCTTTTCATATCAAAATTTGTTTCAATTTATTTATTTATTTTTTTAAATACAAAAAAGATTTTGTCAATATATTTTTCTCTTTCATTTCTTCTTACATTATTAAAATTAATATTATATGTTTAAAATTTATTTTCTTTTTAGAATTAGAATTGAAAATATTTTAAAGATTATAATAGAAGTAAAAATCATATATTGCTATTAAGTTCTGTTACTAATAATATTCATGTACACGTATAAGAATTTTTTTAAATATTTCATGAATATATGTATGTTACAAAATTTTATTAAAAAGAACATGAAAATGTTCATTTCATTCTCGTGATATTGTATAGAGCCATTGTACTGGAGAAATATTGTACAATGTTCTTGAAATATCATACTGTTACATTAAAGAGCACCGCTGCTTAGTAATTCACTGTACATTATCTGCATTACAAATACGCGAATCTAAAACAGCAGAATAAAAAATATTACGTGAAGTAAAATACGAAGTGAGGAATGTATCTTTTTTTTTATACGTAAAATTAATAATTATACAATATTTAATTATTTCACATAATATTCACATTATCACAAAGAAAAAGAAAAATATAAATATTTCGTTACCACAATATATCTAATAAATATATATTTAATGCATATATGCAAAGAATGCTGTCCGAATATTAATTTCAACTTTCGCCAATACTTTATTCTGTTACTCATCAATTTCTCAAGATAAACTTATGATGATGTTTGAAAAGTTGTAATACACTTCACAATATAAATATAGTGGAATACATGTATTATAGTAAAACTTTGAGACGATCTGGAACTTAAGAATTTATATTAACATTTTCAATATAAACCATATTTTATTTATTAAATTTTATTTATTAAATTTTAAATATATTTATTATAAAAAAAATTATATGCATAATATATAAGTCATAAACCATTATATTAAAAGTAAATCTAAAATTCGGGGCTACAAAATTTACCACTTTATATGCTTCGCCGTAACCTCTCTTCAAATACCAAGAGAAAGAGCCGTATCACGATGACCTTAGCATCGGTGATTCACTTCACCGTGACATTCGTCAACGGCTCTAATATCGCGTTCAACCCCTGGGGTCTGATCGAGAGGATTCATTGAACATCCGCATCGTCATGGGATAACAACGATATGCCGCCGGTAATCACGGTAATTGAAGGCAATACGCGGTCTCTGCTATCCAGAATCGAAGTCGTTCCGCGATAATTGTCGAATATCAGTCGAGGCAATACTCTGGATCCCCTCCATCCGTCGGATGCTCTAATATTTACACTGCTCGCAAGTAAAGGTTTAAATTCGTGCTCTGTGATCGATCTCGA
Organism: Apis cerana; assembly: GCF_029169275.1. NCBI lineage: Eukaryota > Metazoa > Arthropoda > Insecta > Hymenoptera > Apidae > Apis > Apis cerana. Next base: position 9,868,868 of record NC_083857.1, read on the forward strand.
TCGATTTCTTTTTTAACGAATTTCGAATGGATGATGGTTTAAATTTCTATTGTCATTCAATCTTTTAACCCTTTGATTCTTTTTTTTTTGTATTAAATTGTATTAATATGATCAATAAATAGCAGTGGTTACGAGAAAATTAAAAATATTTGTACATGTGTTTGTTGTGATTATTTACATATTAATTAATTAATTTTAAGTGTATTGATGACTTTTATATGACTATACAAATTTTATTTTTACGAAAATTAAAATGGAAATAGAACTTGATAAAAAAATGTTTAATATCTAGTTGAAAAATAAATATACGCATCTCTTGTATCTATTGGATTCTATATTTTATACAAAAGATTCAAGATTATACGATATAATTCTATCTCGAAAATAATTCGAGAACAATTTCAAAATTATAATTTAATCTTGATCCATACAGTAATCCATACAAATTTGATCAATCATTGTTAATTATTCGATATTCGATCGATTGAATTATCATAAATTCAATTCGAACTGAAGGGAAGTTGATCACGACAAATAAACTTCTTCAAAATATCGTCTCGTTAATCATCACCAGGATTCGGAACAAGCCGCATACCGTCGAACGAATCTACTAATTAACTCCGCCTAATGTTCCCGTCGATGGTGCGTGATTAATCGTTCCTTCGGAACATCCTACTTCAACCTCAGTCGTCACACGTCTGAACAACATCCGCGATTACATTTCCGCTGACGAATCGTCGATCGAAAGTACGCGCATTCGTGGAATTCGGCGCAGCAAACGTGCTCGCTCGCGTCCTCTCTATATTGCGAATTTCATTTTCGGCCTCTACGTATCGATGCGTGCCCCCATTTTTCTATTTCCCTCTGGACCAACTTAATGCCGCCTCGTCAGTGTCAGTTCATTCAGTAAATATGAAACTCTCTTCGAAGATGAAGAGAAACATCGATATGGGAATACCGATAGAGCAGTTTTCGCCAATAAAGAGAGCGTTTCATTATTTATGTATATAGACTTCTTGACATTGGGTTATGGTTATTGGGTTCCAGGAAAAAAGGAAGTTGAAAAAAATATGAGATTTTAGTTGGTTAAAAAATTATCTCGTTTGAGGGATGCGATAAAAGCGTTGAAAAACTTTAAGTATATTAATGGAAGTGAATTTATTGGATATCAATAGAAAAATATTATTATATATACAGAAAATTGAGAAATTTGCGGATTTATTTGTAATTTTTCTTAATACTTATGCAAATATATTTTTGAAATGTTATCGTTTTTTTTGATATATGGAGTTATTTTTCTTTGTTGATTTTAGTTCCAAGCTATTCGTGTTACAGGCTAAAAAAAATGTAAAAAAATTCGTAAATAATTAGTTTGTTTCTCTAATTTTTCGATAATTATATGCCATTCACACTGTATATTTTGTAGAAATTATTCATTTGTGTTTCACATTATAATATATTCCACGTTGTCCATTCTAAATATACATACTCTATGAATATTACATGTCTCTGGATTTGAATATATTTATCTAAATACAAAATTACGTTAAACGTGATAAAATATTCTAAAATTAAACATATAGATACTTTTCAATAATATATATAAATTCGAAATAAATTTTTATTCTCAGACTCGTATCAATAATTCACTATAATCATTTCTCCCATACCAACCGAAAGATATTGAAAATATTTTCACGAGTTTACCGATTTACCATTAAATTATTTCGATTTCGACGTAAAGGTTGATGAAAAATAAAATAAAAAGAGGATTGAACGAAAGATACAGAAGGTGGGGAATAAATTCGCGGAATTATTTATATAAGGCATAATTGGTGTTTGCACTCGAGCGGTGATCGCTGAAAAGTTCAGTGATGTTTCCGATATTACGTTAAAATTCCGTTTTATTTGCATATTGCAGTTGTATTCAGTTTGTGCCGCGTAATTAGATATTAAACCGACATTGAAATATTCCCTGGGCGGAATGGCGAAATCTCGCAGAGCAGGGGGGAATCGTGATAATTTTAATCCTATCGTCATGGAACCGATGTATTGTAAATTAAACATCGCGAAATTCATGTTGCTCCAGCTTTTCTGAATGCTGCATCTCTGAAATTTATCCTTTCGTTCGAATCGTTTGCAATTTTTGGCGATCATCGATCGCTAAATATATCGTTTTTCGAGGACATTTATTCTATTTATTTCAATTTTTTAATCCATTAATTGATCTTTATAAGATTCGATGTATGCGTAATCGTTTCCATATAGTTTCTTGGAAAAAAAATTGATATAATCGAAATGGTAAAATTTGTGCGAAATATTGATTAGTGTGAAGAATAAATTAATCATTGTGTTGAATAAATTGGTTAAATTAAATATAGCTATATGTTTGAATTGTCTCAACTCATAAATACATTTTCAATTCGTAACATTTTTATATTCGTATAATATTCGTAACATTATTATATAAACATTTATAAATACCAAGTCGATTAAATATCGATACGCAAGTAAATAAAATTACAATCTATTTTACAAGTATTGATTTTAGAAGCCATGCTAATTTTAGTAGATATATCTATTATTGGATTACACAAAGCACACGATAATTTAGATTAATATTATAGTTCTCTTTCATAATGACAAGTTGTTACTCAATATTAAGTAACGTCGATCCTTTATTTTATTTGCAATCTCTTGCAATTTCTGTAAATCTTAAGAAACTCTTCAAACCTTCATGTTTATAACATCTATCTTGTGGATTTATTCTATATATATATATACGTAAAGTTAACAAGAAAGAAACATAAATCTTTTGTCTTTGGGATAAAGTCTTCACAATCCAGCGAACAACCGAGAACTCAATCAAACAATGGGATAACATCGAGTGAAAACACGAGTAGAAACTAACATTCTCGTGGTCGTTTGATCTTCAACTTGGTAGAATAGGATACACTTCCGGTTGACCTATTGTCGTACGATTCGGTAACGATGTCGTTTCGTCTATCCAACTCGTACTCTTCCATCCCACTTTGCTTTTCAACGAAGGAATTAACATCTATCCAAAGTTTCTTATACCTTCTATTCTTATATGAGTTGTTTTCGCGTGATATTGACTCGCGATTAATTGGAAGTTACACACAAGTTGAAGCCACGATCTTTCTTTTTTTTTTATTTTTTGCTACTTGCGAATAACAAATTAAATTATTATCTATTCATCAATGACTGACTAATTGAGTAATTATTGAATCTCTACCGAGTAGGTTATTAGTTGATCGATGAATGATGATTATTGAGTGACTATTGAGTGACCGTGGAATGCCAAGTGATTTACCTTACCACCGATTCATCGACCAACTGACAGGTCATTGAATAACTACTGAGATGCGCCGAGTGACCACTAACCCACCACAAATTGACCAATAACTGAGTAAACCATTAACCTAACGACCGCCTAGTGATTGTTCATCGCAATCAACTGTTTTCTTCCATTCTTTGCGTAACCTTTCGCATTCACTTGAAAATAATTTTCATATTAATAAGTCTTCAAAATCGTAAATAGAATAATAATAATTTGTTGGAAACTTTTGGGATGAAATTTTCAACGTAACGTGAAAATACATGGTTGGAATGGCGAGCTTGAGTCCCCTGCCCCCTAGAATTTGCTAGGGTTAAGGGCGAGGGCGCGAACGAGAGGTTTGCAAAAGTGGGGCCAAGGCTGTTCGTGGGAAACGACGCGAAGTAATTAAAAGTCGATAGAACCCAGTGCCCTGCTCAGCGTACTTTCTTTCATTCCGTGTCCCATTCACTAAGGGTTGTTTCTGTACGCGAGCTCCACTCGGTGAGGATGTTCGAAGTTTGACGAGCTCCATCTTCGATGCCGGTTCCTCTTCTTTTGATGCGCCGCTCTTTGGACTTAGAATTGAGACATCCAGATGGATTTATAAGTGCATTTTCAACGTACTGTGGGATTCGTTGTTTAGAGACCTTAGTTCAGAGTTTGTTTCAATTGGGAGTTATTGAGAATAGATTGTTTGATGAAGCAAATAAGCAAATTTGGTGAAATGTAAAATTTTCTCTAGGTTTAATGATCGTTTTTATCAGTGTTGTTATTAACTCATGTATATTAAGTATCTTTGAATATTTTGTGTATTTTTGTGAATCTATATTATGATGTGAAATTTTGTATAAATGATTATCTAAAAAATTTTCTGAAAATTTGTATATTTTTGAATTTAACAGTTCAACTTTCTTTTAACTTCAATTAAAAATGAACGTGTTGTATTCATGCTACGTGGTTTTCAAGTAATTTTCAAATCATAAATGCTATATGAATATTCAGAATGGATTTAATTTTTCATAAAATGTTGTTTAACACAGTATAAAATACATATTAAAACAGCCAATATACTTTCGAATATAGAAAGATAAATACAATTTTTCAAAACTCACTTCGAATCTCGAAAAATCGACGTGAATACAAAATGAACGCAATATCATAAAAAAGTACGATTTGTTTTTCTTCTCGTGTTAAAAAGAGTATACAATCGTAGCTATTGCTGCGAAGTATTCTATATTTTTATTAGAATGCATAGTACATTGTTCGAAAAAGAATTCAATCCTTAAAAAATACTCGACTCACGAAATACTCGAATCACGCGAGGACATTATTTAAAAAAAAAAAAAATAAAAAAAGAAAAATAATATTAAAAATATTTTATACACTTTCCTTTTAATTATACATACAAAAATTCATTTCATCATAAAGTATATTTAAATGAATTAAAAAATTCGAATGACGGTATAATTTTGAATTTTAATCTTTTAAATATATATTTAAAAATATATTTATTTAAAAAAAGAAGAAGCAAAGTAATATGAATGACATGAATTGCTTTAGAAATTTTTAATGTTTAAAAAAAAAGCGATTCAATGGTAATTTGCATGAGACACAACGATTTTTACTTGATATGTCATGTAAAATGTGGAGAGTAGACCTCTAGCGACGCCTAGCGCTAACGCTAGAGGGTTGCCGTTATAAAAAGCGTTCTTCTTCCGCTGCAAAATCGATACTGGCCTGTTTTTATATACTTGAACACTGGACTTGGCCCCGGCAGAAAATACGAGGGAAACCCTTTGATTTCGGTTATTTTCGTCATTAGAAAACGAGCCATGTGTTTTAGGATCGCTGCAACGTGGCGGGGGTCGTTTTGGGGCGCGAAGGAACACGAAGTCACGCACATTAATGGATGGGAAAAGCTGGGGAGTTGTTGTTTGAGTTTCCAGTACGACTGAAGGCTAAACTCTCGTCGAAAACGCAAAAACATGTCATTTCTGCCACTTTTTAATTAATTTTTTCTCCTTTTTTAATAAGTAAACGTCCACCATGTTTATTTTGTAATATTTTATAATCACCTTGTTTAATTCTTCTGTATATGATCTCTTTTCCACAGCTGTAATTTGGAAACTTATATGAAGAATTAGAAATTAAGTTTTTTTGAACAATATAAATTTTCCATTGGTTTTGTTCTCTTTGTATGTAAAACTTCTTTTTTTATATTTATATTTTAATTTGAAATTTAATATAATTTTTGTATAATTTTAAGAATTTTTGTTTTATCAGATGTCTTGTCATTAATCTCAAGATAATGTTGACTTGGTTTAAGCTTCAAAGCTTAAAGAGTTGTTCATATTCTAGGTTAATTGTAGCGTATGAATTCTGACTGACATGACGTCACACAATACGAAAGGTTATGCGTGTGTTAGTGAATACGATTACACCCTCACGAGAATGTGTTCGTTTCGTTCTTTCTGACTGATAGCGTGGGGACGAAATCATATATCAAGGGGTACGAGCCATGAACAATATTAGTTTTGAACGTCGAAATTTGTTATTTCTGACAGTCGAACGGAACATTTATTATCCATGGAAACATTTGTTTCCTGCAAAATATGAATTTATCATTCGAAGTTCCAAAAGTTTAATTGATATTATTTCTCCGAATTGGCATCGTTTCCGCATAATTATCCAGAAACTACGAGTTCCCCGTCTTTCAAGATCGCCATTTTCGTTTTTTTTTTTAATTTTCCATGAAATTTAATTCCTGTTAATTCATGTGCAAGCCAATTATTCATCGTTGCGTCGTTTTTTCTTTTCTTTCAAGATAGGGAAAAAAAGATGGGAAAAAGATTAGAAAAAATTCCATTTGTGATTGATACTTTTCCTCTTTCTTTTTTTATTCTTACCATTTCCCTCGGGAATTTCCCTCCTGTTTTGCTACATTATTTCGTACGCGGATACATATACATCTGGAACGTCCTAACAAAAAGAAGAAGAAAGGCACGTTGGAATTTTTCTCACGACCCTTGAATAGCCAAACCTCGTTCCAGGTTTACTACTTTGGGATCATAATATCGCGTGGCAAGGACCTCGATACAAATCCAAGAATCTGTAACTATCGAACACTTTCATGCCCCCTACGTAAGAATGTTACCCTCGAGAAATAGGCGGAGCAAATGTCACGTTGCCAATATCATCGTGAAAACTTGAAGAAAGCAGTATTTTATGACGTTCAAATTTTAGCCTCCCCGAATCTTTTTCTTCTTCTTCTTCTTCTTTTTTTATTTTTTATTCATCATGATTTCTAAAATTTGAATTAACTTTTTATTATTTATCATCAACAAATATAACGATCCCAGTAAAATTTCAAATTTATTCTCCAATACTTTTTCATTATTTTTCATTATTCAAAGAAAATTCAATGGTATTTCTTTTCGTAGAACACAATTCATTAAACGTGGTATGGAAAAAAAAAAGAAAACTTTCTCGCGTAAAGTTGGAGCCAAGAATTCAAGGCCAAAATGAAAAATGTCGCTGCTTATTTAGATTAGATTATTCGAGGCGAGAATAGGTTAGGCTTAATTAAGAAAGAAACTTTCCTTTCGACAGAATGATAAGCATCGAAGCTTAAGAAGGGAGCGAGAAAGTCCTTCGTTTCCCGATTAACACACGCCACATTTGATGTAATTTCACGAAATTATTCGACGGTCACTCATCATGTTCTGGTCGCGGAACATTATCGATTGCACAGTGTATAAAACGTCCAAGGTCCCTGCATGTGGCTATATACGTCAGAGCAAAGAGGGTCGTAGCGCATAATCGATATTTATTCCCGACGTGCTTAATAGCGTCTAATTACTTTACTGGCGCGTGTCAGCGTCGTTGGTCGATACATATGGGCGCGATGCTTAGAGTAGCGCGTTTTTCGATCAACCTATCTACCGAATTGAATATTGTTTATCTTTAAAATTCCTCTATTTGATAGTCGTTCGATTGTTGATGAGCGCTGTTATACTGAAAGTTTAAAGAACAATTGAAAAATGTAATCGAAAGATATATAAGATAATGTTATTTTTTAATTTTTCTAAGATAACAATCTCTGGAAAGTATCGATTATTTTCTTATTATATTTTGGAGTTTGTTTGAAGCTGTCACATTTTTTTTCATTTTGGTATATTGAAATAATTTTTTTTTTTTGGATATCTAGAAATTTCATTATGTATACTGTAATTCGATACTTTTCGATCGTAACGGTTTAATAATTCTATTAATTAACAGAGGGAAATCCTTTTTACGCGCAATTTCCATTTTATGAGCAAACTCCTCGATAATTCCTGTTTGGAATTTATCGAGGATACAATTCCACTGATTTGAAACGAGAATTTATCCAAGAACCAAATCTCTGTCACTCGTATTCCGTTGTTCCGTTGAATTTATCGCCACGTGAAACAGCTTGAACAGATTGAAACAATCGAGCCCGGTGAGATTACTTCGCGTTAATGGACCGTTCCCGTCGCGATCTTCGAAACGATTTTTCCCTCGTTCCCGAAAGCATCCATATATTCCGAGAACGAAAATTGGGTCTTTCTGCGAAGGAGTTGGCTATTTTAAACTGTTGATCCTTTGCAAATTGTTATTGAAAAAATGTTTAATTTTAAATATTTTTATTATTAATTGTAAAAATAAAAAAGAGACGCAAAAACGTATTAATTTGAATACATTGTAAATTGACTGTGTGTCAAAAAGATTTCATCAATTTTACAAAGATACAAAGATAAAAATTTAGAAGTTGAGAGATTGTAAACTTATGATACGATCATATTTCCATTCCTTGACCATCGTAAATATTTATACGAATTACATTCCAAAATTTTCTCGCGTCTTCCAATTCAATAATTTTCTTCGAATCAAAAGAATACCAAGAATTCAAATTTAAAGATGTTTCTATTCACTCGTATTAAATGATATAATACAAGAGTAATTTTCTGAGTAAAATATCATACTTGCGATAAAATTCTTTTAACGAATATCTACGCGCGATTTTCAAGGCAAGGGCGAAATTTGGGTGAAAACAGGATGGAATTGGTTCGTTAGAGCGGGCTGGTTATCACGTTAGACAGTTTTCGCACGAGCATCGTATGGATATAGAGGGCTCGATTGCGTGTGCATCTCGTTTGTTTCGCGGGATCGATGATTCGTACACGGATTGAACAACTCTCTTCGATGTGCGGAACGAGTAACTCGTGAAAGGGTTCGGCTTGCTTTTGGAACGATTTCCAATGGGTTTAATGCCCGGAATTTCCTTTGAGACTCGTGAGAACTTGGATTTCGCCTCGTTTCATTTCAACGCTGTTCAAACCTGAAATCTTTGATTGATTTTGATTTGGAATTCAGTGTTTATCTTTCCTTTCGGTGTGTTGAGACGCGTAGTTGAAATGTTGTGAAATCAGAAAACAATGGAATTTAAAGATTTGCATAAATTAATCAATTATCAATATCTACACTAGTTAAAAATACATGTTGAATTATAAAGGAGATTATTATGAAATCAGAAAACAATGAAATTAAAAGATTTTAGTAAAGTAATTATTAACCATCTTTATTTGTTAAAATATGGATTAAGTCACAAAGAAAGACAAATATTTTTGGATATGCTGAAGCTGAAGTATTTTGGACAGTTTTTTGGCTTCGTTCCTTCTTTTTATACTGTATTAAAAGTAACCTTGAGTGAATGTGGTCACTGAATTTGTTGAAATTTATGCATATTTAAAAATGTACTGTTCCATTTAAAAAGCTGGTTAATTATTTTTAAATATTCGCGATATTTTATATTTACAAAAAAAATTGAGCTAAAAATGTCTTTAAAAAATTTTACAATGTTATGTAAATTAAGATGATTTAATTTATAAAATATAATTTAATAAATTGATTCTATTTTTATTATTCTTTTCTTCTTTTGTTTTATTACTAATTATAAGCAGAATAATTTATTAATATTTATTACTAGACAATTTGTAATTTATAAAATATTAATATTACTAGGTATTTTCAAAATATTTTAATGTCGAATTTTACATTATCGATATTAATTTCAATCCGTATAAAATAGCTACGATAATTACGAAAAAATCGATACTCTTCATCTTGATTATCTTTATATGTACTATATTTTATTGATTGTCGATGCTTAAAATATATTATCCCTTCTATTTTGAAACGGTTTTATAGCGCAGATTTTAGTATTGGTTTCGAGGGTTATAAACAAAAGTAGAACAAATATATTGATTTACATGAAAGCAGTAGTTTTTTTTACGAAAAAAGGCATGGCATAACTTTTATTGGACAATTGCGATTGTTTGTTTGTTCCGTATCATAAAATATCATATCGATTTTACTACTGGTCATCAATATTTTATTGAATATTTTTTCCTCATAAATCTGTACATAGAAAAATTCTATAATAATAGTTCATATCCTTTTCATTCACATGTACAATTTATGCGTATTTAAAATTATAGTTGGAGAGTCATACGTATGACATTACTTTTTCATATGTTCCTGTCGTTCTCCATTCTTTTCCTTCCCCACACTTTTGCATTTAAATCATGCAATTTCCTTCAACGCAATTTCAACCATTAAAGAAAATTATTAAATAAAATATATTTTAGAAAATATATTTCTTAAAAAATAAAAAAATAGAGAAGAAAGAAACTAATGGAAATTTACTTTACATGTACGCGCGTAAAAAAAAAAAAGAAAGAAATAAAGAAAAAAAAAAGTAAAAAAAGAAGGAAAAAGCGAGGTCATAGAAAAATAGACCAAGTTGCTTCGACAAAATAGAAACTAGAGCCTGTGCCACCGGCGTGACACGCCCTATACAATTAAAGAAAAAAACTGGCTCAACCATATACATATATATAACGAACGAAAAGAACGCACATTGAATCCCATGAAGCAACCTCGTTTACATTACACATTCTATATTATTATATCCGTTCCCTCTGAAAGAGGAGAGCAATCGAGACGAGTTTAGAAACGATTCTGTAACATCGGCACGAACCGATGGTCCGGAAGTTCTGGTCAGTGTTAAGCGTTCGCCTAATCGAGGATTGCCACCCTTTCCATGCGCAATTTGCCCGTGAAGGACATAACTTGGCTATTAATGCGGCGAACGGTGATGCAAAGCCATCGATTTGCTTGTCCGGTTACCGGCTCGCGTAACAGAGTCCAAGTCGAATCTGTGTTCAGCGTGAATTACGTGTTGAATAATCCCGTTTTCTCGATTTCTTTTCTTCCATCGTGAGTTATGAAGTCACGAAAGCCTGTTTAAATGAAATGGCTATGTACGCGCGCGCAGCAGCGTCCATGAAAGGGATGAAGAGGACTCGATGAATACCGTTTCTACTTTACGAAACTCAATAGCGGTGCTCGTCGAAGCGGATAAAAGCGAGCAAAAATTCCGTCGTTCGATTCCTCTCTGGCTATGTTATATAGTATGTGTAGTTCAAATTGGCCAACTTCAAAATATCGACACGTTACGCTATGATCAAAAACGCCCACACTATGTTTTTTTGTCTATTTGATGCGGTATCGCTATCATATTTTCTCATTCTGTTTCCATGCTATATTCTCTCTCGATTCGTTTATTTTATCTTTGTGTTAAAGTTAAATGTATCGTTTGTATCGTTTTCACAATATCGAGATCACAGTTTTCAATATTTATCGTGATATAAATACAAAGGGATATGTCAAATTGTTTTTTTCCTTTTTTTTTTTTAAGTTTCATGATTGCATGTCGAATGACGAAACGTTACGTCAAATTGCCGCGATATTCGCAAGCGCACGTGGTACGTTGATCCGAATAATTCCCTATAATCTTCTATTGGGTGGTTTCATTGCGCTCTCTATCTGTGGAAATTAACTTTATCCCTAGTTTAGTGGTAAAAGAGGATGTTGATACAGTAGGGATCTGCTTTCTACTTTATCTAAAGAAATATTGCGAAAGTTGTCTACTGGCAGTCGTTCATTTTCCTTCTTTTCTAATTTATGGAATGTTAACATTTAAATTTATTTTATTTTTTTAGTAAATAATTATTATTATGTAATAACTTTATTTAAATATTTATTGTATAAACTTTATTTTTTATAATATAATATAGACTGTAGGTAACTTTAAAATCTTATACCGATTGATGGTACGAACCATTTCTACTTACCGACTAGTAACTTTTCTATTTTCTCCATTGGCAGCACTGTTCATAGGACTTATTTTCAAGCACGCTCGATATTAAATTTAATTTTATTAAATTCGCGCTAGATGGTGGGATAAGTTTTATAAATGATATAAATCAATAATTCCTTTATTTTACTTTTTTATATTTTTGAACTTGTAATTAACAGAACGTCTATACAACGCAAATCTAAAAAATTATATCAAATATCGTATATTGTTATTGTTGTTTTAATACATTCTTTTACAACCAATCCTATAAAAACCAGTCTTTTAAAAAATAAAATGAAAACAATTTTCGTTTCTTCTCAAACTTTATTATTAAAAACATAAAATCATTTCAATTTCAATCGTTTTTTCAAATAACATATTTCAATAATGCTAACAAATTCTGTTGCTTAACGAAATTAAGTGTAATAAACATTCGTTAATTACTGCTAACGAACTTAATGAAAATCGATACCTCTCTATCAACCGCTAAAAGACATAAAACCATTGCGACTTGACGTCACACCAAATTACAAGTTACGCGTTTAACAGCGCATGTTGTTGCTAATGGAAACTCGATATGAAGCTAACGCCCTAATATTTATCGTGTCCACAACTCGATGCTATGAATTGATCATGGAAAATACTTGACGAATAATGACGTCGCCAACACAAATCGATAATCTCTAATTAAAATCAATCAATCATAACTATTCGACTGAACTTTTTCCTTCTCGTTCATCCGCTTTAAATATTAATGCGAAGATACTGCAGAGAATCCCAGAGGTCCCTAATTAACGTAGTCTCTGAAGAGGGAATTCGAACAACCCTTTATCTCACTTCGACCGTTTTAAATACGTGATGTGCTCAGTAAAACGTTCTGTGACGCAATAGTACGAATAGAAACCACGTTTTTTTCATTTTGTTATAAGTTTATTTTTTATCCCCTCCTTTTCTCTCTCTCTTTCTCTTCCTTTGCTCCCTCTCTCTTCCTCTTTCTCTCTTTCATTTTCAAATTTCTACTATTACTGTTTTTTTTCTTTTTTTTTTCTACATTTGAAAATACGTTCCAATCTTTTTTTTCGTTTTTTTTTAAAACTTTTTTTATTCTTTTTTATTTTTACTTGTCTTTTTTTTCTTTTCATTTATTTCGTTTTATAACCGTGGTTCAATATAGTTCACGAAACTCGCTCGGCTCCCCGTTGGTTTCGAGATGGCTTCCTGTTACACCATCCCTGAAGCATTGTTCTGGAATTCTTGCGACGCGCGCACTGAAAGATGGGCAAAAAAATAAATCTTAGAGAATGCAACGGATTCGTTTCATTCAAGAGATCCAGCATAAGAAATATGGCTCTAACTTTTGCAATTGTATCCGGCGTATGTTATATTATTATATTAGGAAAGTATAGCAATTGAATGTTAAGATTTAGGTCCAGATGGGATTTCTTAGCATTGATTATTTATTAAAACTGAAGATTACCAGGTTGAATATTTGTTTGTAGAGGTTGTTGCATGAAATGTGGCGATGATGTGTTCCGAATAATAATAAACTTTAACATCTATCGATCTAGGGAAGCTCTGGAATCTTGTTCATTGGAATATTTCGGATTTTGCGCAAATATTTCGAAGATTTTCTCCGTAAATTTTCTTTCGTTTTAACGAATATTAATTGGTGTTTAAATTTTGAGAATGATAATTTCATTTTATTATCGTTATATTTCATTTATGTGGAAAGTTTTAAAATATTCGCATATTAAAATTGCTTTGTTATATTACTTTAATTATTACGTTATAAATATTTATTATCATTTATGATTCTTTTCGTTTTTATTAAATACAGTACTCTTTATTGTAGAATATGAGTTCATAATATTCTGATTTCATTCTATATGAAAATTTTTGCAGTATCTTTTCAGTGTTAACATTTTTATTTCCGTAAAGTCGAAAAAATTTTTAATGAAAGGGATAAAAATATTTTATGACATAATGTTACAGTGGCATTTTCCAACTACTTTTCAAAAGTCTTTTAAAATGTATAAAATACGAATCTTCATGAGAACGAGGATGAGCAATTTTGAAACGAGACCGAGTTTGAAACATGAAAAGTAATAAGTATGAATAAATTCTATAATATTAATAGCAATTTCATTAAATTGAATTCACTTAAAAAGTATTTATACTTTTGTAAATATTTCTTTGAAATATTTCACAATTTTAATTATTACGAATTTTCATTAATCCATTCAATATTCTATTGTTATAAATATTTTAAAAGCATAATGCTCATGCAAAAAATAATAATATTCCATAATAATCGATTGACAAAAATAAAAATTTCCTAATTTAACCATTTGTTCTCTCACTTTTGCAAAAGCAAAGTAACCGATTATTCAAGCATGATACATAAAATGCACTCGTGCGTACATGTGAATCGGCACACAAGATGATTCGGCATGATTTTTTAACCATAGAACTGAATTAAAATTTTTTCATTTTAGTGGAATGTGGATAAGTGGATAATGAATATTTCAAATATAATTTTTTTTTGTCGCAATGAACTTCATTTCACTTTAAATTTTTTAACTGAAACAATTAAAATTTTTTTTTATTAAATTATTTTGAACATTCTTTACAATATACTTGAATGATTCTTAAATAATTTCATTTGTATTTTAATGAAAATACAAATTTCAAAATCTTTATTATCTATCTGTAATATACTGTTTAATCAATCATAAATTTTAATTAACATCGTCTTTTCTATCACATCGTCATCAATCGAAATAAATACAATGTATATTGTCTTATATACTATAATATGTATATGTATAATAAAAAATTCAATAAAGAATATACATTCTTTAATATTAGAATACCATCTATCAAAAAAAAATTTGCTTGAAGAATATATAACTTTCACGTTACAAACTGAAAAAATATTTGAGAGGAGAAAGTAACGTATCAAATATCAAATATGAGCATTTTAATATTTTTGTAATTTTTCTAAACGTAGATTCTTATTTACTTCTAAATAACCTACGGATGGTGCATTTCTTTGTTGTCGCGTTATTCGGTGCTCCAATTCGCCTCCACGATACCACTTTGTCCTTCTCCACTGGTCTTTTTCTCCTTCTTCTTTCTAATTTCTCTCTTCTTTCTTTTTTTTCTTCTTAATTTTTTCATTTTTTTTTTTTTTTTTTTTTTTTATCTTTTTATATTTCCTTTCGTTTGCTCGCCTGGCTAACGATGCTAATGAGCAACAACCACTCTGAGAAGTGGCGGCCTGTATTAACACACGTCCCCTTTCCCGCCAAAACTAGCTTCGTAATAATTACATGCAAATACAAACAATTAGGCAACAGAGCGAAGAGGATACGGGATCTGTATACAGAGTGACAAGTGGATATCCTCGCGTTGGTTGTTTTGGCTTGGCCGTTCCTTCAATCATCGCTTCTCCTGTTTCGTTAAGGATATCTTCATTTTGGAATTTGTGGCTTGGAAAAGTATACGTGTATCTACATATATATGTATTCGAAAGATTTTTGGATTTGATCGGGATGTTATTGAGAGGAGTTTTTTTTTCGAAAAAAATAAAATTACTTGGTGGTTTCGATTTGGGATAATTTGGAATTTGTTGAAGATAGTTTTATTCAAATCTGCATTGGAATTTGCAGTTTACAGAGATGCATGTGTATTGTTTGAAAATATTTTGGATTTTAGAATTTTTTAAATTTTTGGATGTGATGAGAATGTTATCGAAAAGAATTTAATTTTTCGTCAATAATGCGTGGATTGTGGTGAGATTTTATCTAATTTTGGATAAAATACATTTTTTGGTGTTATATTCGATTTTTAAATATATAATTTTAAATTTTTAAATGTTTGGAATGTTTTGTTGTAATCTTATATACGTAAGATTTTTTTTCGAATTGTAATCTCACGAAAAGTAAGATTAAATATATTGATTTAAACAATATTATTTCAAATTTTGAATAGGAATTGAAAGAAAAAATCTATGTTGTAAATTCTTCGGTGAATATTTTTTAATAGCTTGAGCAATGGAGAGCGGCGCCTTCAATTTGTTCGGAAATTCCACCAGCTTAATTCACGCTTAATGGAGGAACAAAACGAAAGTAAAGTGTTGAATTAAACAGGTGATCCGGTGGAAACCAGACAGTGGAAATAGGGGAGCGAAGGAGAAAATTTCCTAGAGGAGAATGGAAATTTTAATTAACACATGAATTCGCTGGCTAGGATAAATCTTGCGAAGGATATCGTAAATATTTTATGATTATCATCTAAAATTGCGTTAGTAGTTATTCTAATTCATTAAAAAAAAGAGTATATAAAATTATTAAATGTTGGAAATTTTAAAGCCAATTTTTAAACAATAATTATTCTATTATTTTAATAGAATAATTAAACACATTTTTTACACATTTTTTTTATTTTGTTCATTTTCTATAAATTCTACAAATTCTTTGTGAATGAGATTGAAAAAAAAATCTCTAAATATTTTATCAAATTCTATAATTCAATTATAAATTTATAACACGATTCCTCGATACTTATCCAAATATTCAAACGATGTTATTATAGATTTATCAAGAATATAGCAACGTAACATTTTCGAGTTGCATTTTTGTCCTGCATGCATTTCGAAATATTTTATGATCGAAAGCTTTGGGTCAAGTGTATATCGTATATAAGCTTTTTGTAAATAGATTCTTCACATAGCACGGTTGTAGAAAAACCGTGCATCTAGCAGGATTACATGTTTCCGTGCCGCATCTGAAATGTGCAATTGCACAACTTGGAAATGAGTTCTGTCCAATACGCATGTTGGTACATACTGTGTTTATAACGTGTATACCCCCCCATCCATGTCGCTTCTTTGAAATGAAACCGACCATCCACGAGGACTGTCTTCATTTAAATCGAAAAAAAGAAAAAGAAAAATGAAACGTTTGATGTGTTCGTGTTTCTGTTACATTCAGAATGCAGAAAAATATAAACTTTGATATTCCGATATTAACTGTTCTAATGTTAATTTGAACACGAATGAAATTTTATTTTTGAATATCTTCTTAACAATTAATTTAAAAATTTAGCAATTAATAAAGTAAAAATAAAAATAAGAAATCAGCGAATAGACTTGAATTTTTTCAATATTTTTGCAAACCTATAATATTGAAAAAATTATGAACAAAATAAACTTAAAAATAATATGATAAACAATTTAATTCAGTCTTTAAACCAATACGAAAATGAACACAATAAAACTGTCTATATCTTTCTAAAAATTTTAATAATAATTCTAAAAAAATAACTGCGACAAATTAATACTAGCGTTTCGTTCCATATTCATGCGCGAGTCCCATATTCTGTTCAAAACAACAAATCTAGCGAGAATCGTATCAGAAAAATAGTTTTTATTTGGCATAATGTTGGCAACTGTCATGATCTGTCGAAATAATCTTGCTCTATCGATCAAAGTTTGTGTCACTGACAATGCGCCCATGAGTCAATGCTGGGAAATCTCTCCATAGTTTCAATGGTACAACAACGCACATCGAGTTGCTTGACATTTTCGAATGCACATTGCAAACCTAAATGCAGATTAGAGATGAACATATTGTTCCTTGATAATCTATTGTTTAACAGATCAATTCTGGATGGATTATACATGTTTATCGGCTCGAGTACGATCAAATGGCCCGATCCATTCGTGCGTACATATTGTTCGTACGATTTAGTAATTTTAATTCAGACTTTAATATATGGATATTATTTTTTAATGTAAACGAAACGTTTTATATTTGTTACGAATGATATCGACAGTATTAATGATTCATTAATATTCAAATGATCTTATAATGATCATGATATTAATAATATTACGATCTTAATGATCTCTTTCTATAGTCTTGGATGAAATAGTGTTATTTATTTCATTTGCTTTTAAATGACATCGAATAATCAATGCAACTTAAATAATTCTTTTCGTATGAATACATAATATCTTGAATACTTCTGGTATTTCTTTAAAGTAATTAAATTAATGATTTTTCTTGATATTTAAATAATTTTTAACGAAAATCAAATGATCTTCATCATATTTTTCACGATTTTCAAATGTCATTGATATGTCATTCAAATGATACCGAATATGGATGAATCAATAGAATTTAATGGATAATCATTTTGATTGAATGTTAATGATAACTTTGATGAAATTATTGATAAAACTTTGAAATAATCATGATAGTTTTCTAAATAATTATTTAATATAATACAAATTAAGAAAAAATGATAATTGTAACACTAGGATTCGAACTTACGAACTTTGCGTTATGAAACCAAAGGTCTACATTCTTTGCTAATGCAAGTTCTTCGTTCTTCGAAGTTATTATTCCTATTTATTTGGTATGAACTTATATATTATTTTTAATATTTTATAATAAGATTAATTACATTAATTCTGATGCAATGATTAAATGATTATTCCAGTTTTTATCGTCAACAATGAATCAGTTTATTCTTTTTTAATTTGGAAATTCAAGCACAATAATATTCCTTAAATTGAATAAAAATATTCAGTTTCAAAGATAGTATCTCTTTCAGTATATTATTCTTTACAATGTAAACGCCACTATGCGATTCTTCTTCTCCATTTACATCATTCTTCAGTAAGTATATCGAATTTCGATTCTGGAACTAACAATTGCTGGAAACTCGATAGAGATTCTTTGAATCGATATGGACTATTGAAATCAATCTTGTGTCCGTTTATATTCCCTGTAACAAATAGAATATTTATAAATTAATTTAAATCTAACAATTGCGAATCATAATATTACAGAAAGAAGAAAAAAAAAAGAATACAACAAATTTCAAATGTCTATAAAAATATATACGTATATTTATAAAACATTTTAAAAACTTCTTAACAATACTCTCGGCACGAAAATTAAAAAAAACTCATCCTTTTTACATTCTATTGAAAAGCACACGACCACGATCGAATCGCATTTCGCAAAATCCCCAGGTTGAAACGTAATCCTATCCTTGCCCGGCATTGACGTCTATTTTCATAGAAATGGAAATCCTCTTCTTTTCGAGACCATCGTTGACCAACTTCTGATAGCTATTCGCGGCCAGTGAGACCTGTTCTTCGAGTAGTACATTCTGTAATAGCTGAACACATTCCCACACTTACACGTTACAGGTGCAGATAGAATTTTCCCATTGCGATTTCTTTCGAGATAAGGTATCGCTCGATGTGTAATTGGAACAAAGGAAACGACGCGTGGAACGCTTTGAAAAACAGAAGGGAGGAGAAAAAAATATAAAAAAAAAAAGAAAGGAAGAACTCGGTGTGGAATAAAGAGAATGAAGAGCGATAAGAGGAGGAAGAAGAGTCGATTCGAGGTTTTTTTTTCACGGAGGAATAGGGTGTGGGGATGGTAGTCGATTGAAAAAGAAGAGAGAGGAAAAGAATGAGGGAGGATGTGGAACGGGAGGGTGGAAACGTGGCATTCGGTTCGGTTGTCGATACCAGATGCACGCTAACTGGAAGTATCGACCCAGTTTAAATATTCTCAACAGCCGCGGTGTCCTCTTCAATAATTCATTTGGAAAACGTCGTCGTATCGGCCATTTATAATGAGGCCGGCGAAACCCAGTGCGCCCAGACTCGAAATCATGTCAACCCTGTCTGATTCCTGGAATTTCCATCGCCCTGGGATAATCGCGAAGGAAGGAAGTTGCTCTTTTAAGTATCTTTCACGCGGCAATACATCGTGTATGGACACCGATCGTATCACACAAAGTTGAATGAAGTGAAAATGATTTTTCAGACGAACGTGAAAAAGGACTCAATCCATTTCTTTCGAATTTTTTATCGTCAAGGATATTTTATCGTCAAGGATATTTTATCATAATGATTATCGTCTGAAAGAGATTTTATTCTGTTTTTAGAATCTCTCAGACGATCGTCGTGTTTGTGAAAAGATTTTAATCTGTTTTTCGAATTTCTTATCGAATGAGCGAACTTTAGATCCAGATTCGACGATTTGTACTCTCGTATTTTTAATTCTATGTATGTTTCGTTAAGTTTATGCTTATCGTGCAAGTTTTAATCCTTTCAAGGAACTTGAGAAATTGTGGTAGAGGTTTCTAGGATGCTTCTACATCGCAACTTTTGGATAGATTAAATTGCATCGTACTGGGAAATCAAATGTTTGAAGCAAGAGTTTATTGTGGTTTATAATTTTGTATTTTAAATATTAATAATATATTTTGTATGTTTAATAAGAAATATTATACAAATAATAGTTAATTATTTTGTTTTGAACAATTTTATTGAAGTAAATATGCGAAAGTTGATGAAATTTACACAGATAATACTTAAAACCTGAATAATAATAATCCCTCTATATAAATTATCTCTCTAAATAAATTAATATTTGTTTGTTATAGAGAAGGGTCAATAGTCAATTGATACGCTCATGAAAATATAAAACTAATTAACAAATAATTTTCGAATCAAAATATCTGTATACTGTATTAAAATATTATCCAATTTATTATTATTCATATTGGTAATAAAGTGTCAAAAATGAAGTATTTAATTGTTTAAAATATTTTACACAATTTTCGTTTTAATGAAATTTATTATCTTAACCTAATCATCTTGAAATTCAGAAATTCTTATTGGAATACTTCATCAAACAAAAATCACAAACTCTCTATAAACATACGTCTCGACAACACGCAAATCTCGCGACTATCATAAAATTCACTCCCAAACGGTGATTCCGAACTTTTTGAAGGGTGCTCGAAAGTTTGCAGAAACTTTTCGAGCTGAAAACGTTGACCGGTTGAAAACTGGGCAAAATTGTCCTCTGATCGAGTTCGATCAGTGAGCAAAATAGAATCAAAAGTAATTAAGATCACCGTCGCAGGAATGCTTCCTTCTTCACCTCTTTCTTCAGGCTATCGTTTTCTCTCGGTGAACGATCCTACGATTCTCGAAATCTTCACTCGAGATCTCTCCGTTAGGCTACCAAGCGAGAAGAATCGTCGAACGAGGCATTGTTTTCGTCCACTTGGCGAGAAACTCGACGTCGAGGAATCGAAGGATCTTCGAGCACTGAAGAACAGTTTCGTTCTTCACGAAGCCATCAAGAAAATAAGAAAGGATTGACCGGCGATATATTGGCGAATTTGTTGGTCATAACTTGGATTGCAATTGGTCTATGAAAAATATAATCTTAGAGAGCACGATGGTTTTTCGATTATAGGTTTTTAATTTTTTGTTATGGCAAATATGACAAAAAATCTTTCTCATAAATATTAATTTATCTCTTTTATTATTAATATTAAATACATATTCTTAAAAAAATATAAACGAATTATAGAATATTCATTATTTGGTCAAATAAATATTTAAAAAAGGTTTATTAACAAAAATGAAAATTTTTTCGAAATTAATAATATTAATTTGATTTTAAATTCAGATAAAAATAAAGAAGATTTAAATCATCAGCAGGCATATTGCAAATACTGTTAAATCTATAAAATTGAAGATATGACTAATAGGCTTAAAAAAAAAATCTTTTCAACGTATCATAAAATTCGTAATGTTCTTTCATTTAATATCTTTGAAATTTTTAACGAGATCAATAAAATAGGATTTTGAACGTTATGGTTTAATTTTTATCCATATTTAAAGGATTTACAAAATATAAGATAAAACTTATAAATACTAATCAAAATTGGATATCAATTGTAATAAATCATTGCAATGGAAACCTTCGAATACGAAGGACATCTCACGAGAGCTATACGAACGATTTGATCGAAATCATTCGCGGGAGATTGAACTGATATGAAATGATTTTCGAAACATAGAGATTTGTAATTGCTGAGGGAGAGTTTGTTATTGTTTTTAGGAAGTGGATAGAGATAGGACAGTGATGATGTTTATGCGGTTGTCGGGATATTAATTGTCGTTTCATAGGGACATGTGTCTTAACTTTGGACAGTTGAGAGTTTGCAACTGTGAGGAAGACGAGGAGGATTAGAATCTTGGTTGAACGCTATCTTTGGAAAGTTTGTAGTTAAAGATATTTTATGGATATACGATTTCATGTATCTTAATCTTATTAATAATTATCTTTACAGGATAGATTTTATAAATATATATATTTATTTTATAAATATTGTTTATAAATATTATTTTGAATGATTTTTTAATTTGAGACAATATATTCTTGAAAATTTCTTAAAGTACTACTTTTAAGTACTGAAACTGAAGATTAAATGTTTGTTCTGGAGAGTTTCTAACTTCCAAGCGAGCATAAAATCTTGCTAAGAAGTAAGTAATATCTCAGAAATTGTTGTGGTGTTTCGGTGAAAATACCTAACCAGATAGTAACTATCAATCACTAAAAACATAACACCGTTCAGTTATAACAACTCTGTAACAAGTTAGAAATCATGTTCTAACTCTTCTCGAACAACTCTCTCTAAATCGTTAAAAGCAAAAACAATTTACGTTTTATTTTATTCGTTATATTTATTCAACAATTCAAATTCATCAATTTATTATTGTCCACGTGTATACGAGTAAATCACGAACATTCAAAAGGATTGTAAGAATTAACCAAACGCTATTTACACTATCTATCTTCCATAATTCAAATTTTCGAAATAATTTGTCTCCGTAATCATTCTCTATCCCTACAAAACCAACGATTGTTAATTGGGATAACGCAAATTGCCGTGTCGAGTAAATCCACGACCGAAAACATCTTCTCGGAGTATCCGCGTGTCTCTAATGAACATCATGAACGTAATTATTATTCGCGGACGCTCGAATAATTCAGGAATCTGAAGAAAAATCCTTTTTTTTTTCCCCTCCTTCAAAATGAATTCGATCCGATACACAGGGTCCAGATATATTTTCCATCCTCTCCATAGAATTTTTTTCTCGCGATATATCCTCTGTTATTCCGTTAGCAACGGTCCGAGTTCCACGGACGTTAATTACGTTCCTGCATTCGTGGACGAGTGAAATTTAATACGGAATCACGATTAACGCGGTATTATGCGAGAATTTTGCACGAAATGAATTCAACGGATTTTCGAGCGGACGTCCACCGACGGTTTTAATTAAAGTTCATCGCAAACCGACGGTTTTCAACCGGCCCTTCGATAGATAGTTTGATACCATTGCTTTGTGCCTGGCCGCCATTGAAAATGGATCTAGATGGCGCTATGGTCTGTTGTCTTTTTTTTTCCGACATTAGTCCCCGTCATTTCCATTGAGTTGTTCCAATGGGCTTTGTTCTGTTAATTAAACGCAATTTTGAATTTATTAGTGGATGAGGAATTTTGTAAGATTTTTTCCTAGTATTTTGTCTAATCAAAATTATTTTAATAATAATGAGAATCATAATTTAAACTTTTGGAATTCATAATTGAGTTATGAGTTGAAATAAAAGAAAAAAAAGCCGATAGTAGGCTGATATATTCAGAAATAGAGATTTATTAATATTATATTAATCCACACGTGGAAATAAAATTATGAATTGAAGAGAAAGAAAAATAAAAGTAGTCAAAATAAAAAAAATAAAGTATTAATAAAGTACGAATTGCTGAATGATAATAAGAAGAAATGATGATTAAATTTTTAATCCTATTAAAACCAATTGGACCAATCTGCGATTCGTCCATCCTCGATATTCCCTTTACCGAAATTCACAAAGCTTGCTAAATATTTAAACAGTGCTGAGCCAATGTCGGGTACAATTTGCTCTTTCGGAACATTTGTCTCTTAGCAACGAGGCCGTGGTCACCGTCGAAAAGCTGCATTATTAACATCTATACCGTCCCCGTCTGTTTCATCTCTTCGTATCTACGGATAATGCATTCGTCCGAATGCCTTGCCAAACCACCGAAGAAAACAAGGGTACAGATACACCTTTTGTGGCAATTTTATCTTGAAAATTGATTGCACGATTTTATATTTTGTCATCGAAAAAATTTTTTATGTACAATTATTTTAAACAGATATAACTTAAGAAAATGTGATAATGATGGCTTTAGTTAAGAAGAAGAGTTGAATAGGGTAATATTCTAGTTTAATTCTAATGAAAATAATATAATTGATATTGGAATAAATTGTGTATGAATATTAAGTGAAAAAGCAGCTATTTCAAATTTAGTTAGACAGGATAAAGTGAAATATGGGCTAAAAAATTGGAGATGTAATTTGATGAAGTGTTGCAAATTTAAAGCTGAAAGTGCACTTTAATATATTCGTTGATAGCAAGCAAAATATCTAAAATTCTAAAATATATTTTTATAGATTCTCAAATAGATTTAAAAATTAATCTTTTTAATTTTATCATAAATAACGCATTCGATCGTTGTATTATTTTATTATCATCCTTTTATAATTAAAGAAAATTGAAAAACTGTTTGATTATAGCAAATTTTTCTTTTTCCTTTGAATTATTCGTGCAATCATATTTTTGTTTAGTAAATCACTATTATAATAGAGTTCAATCCACTGACTGCTATCTCTCATTTCTAAATCTAATATTCGAAATGGCTACTGTCCAGAGTGTCTTCTCGTATTTACATACGAATGTTGATACAGTCGATGCGGATCTGTTAATCTTGCTCGAGTCGAAATACATGAAATATGTTATAAACACACATGGATCGAGTTGGCAATGTGGATATATTATTTTGATTCCCATGATTTCAATTATCTTTATTATCTCTAATTCGCCGGTTTATCACTTACTCTTATTAAGATTTTCAACTTAACAACGATGAACACGTTTTCTCATTATTAAATAGTTTCTATTTAAAAGTTTAAATTTTTAATCAAATAATTTTCTTTTATATCATTTCTGATTTTTTTACCAATTACTATAATAATTATTGATGAATCATATATTGATATAGATTACTTCTTGAAATATCTTATATGTGTGTAGAATAATCTAATATTTCTAAAATATTATTTATGAAGGAATTTTTCGTTGGGGAAACAAAATCTATCATCACGTCCAGGAATGAAAAATGTTGTTCACTGAAATTTCATATTAGCCACAATTTAAAACGTTGCGAACAAAGAAAGAGAATGATTGGCAATGATTAATCGATCATCCGATAATAAATAATAATCTTTATTTTTTTTATTAATGAAATAATTATCGCAAAATCACTTTTATCTCGTGCAAAGAATAACATCGAATATCAAAGTTACACTCAAATGTTGTAATTTCAAATATATTTTCATAAATGTACTTTGATAAGTTAGCTCAATAATTTGAGAATAAAATCATAATCGCAAATTGTCAACTGTGTCAACTATGTCAAAATCAATTATAATAGCTACGAATAAATGTTATTCAAGTATTTTAATAATTACAACTATTTTTATTTCACTATTTTATCCCTTATTCTTATGGCCATGATCGTTTTATTCCGCTTGTCGAGCCACAACTATTTTTTTCTACTTTCCTGATCACAGCTGTCTTCTTCCACTTGTCCTGTTCGACGACTTGCCTCTTCCACTTTTATTTATTCATTCGGAAACATTGGAAACCAATTTAATTAAAGACGAAACTCTTTAATAAATATCAACTCGTGTCTTCGAGCAGAAGAGAATGGCAATAATTAGCTTCATTCCCGGTGTAATCTGTCCAAAGTTCAATGGAACGAGCCACTTGTTCTCCTTCCCCCGATAGCAACGCTGAAATTAATTAAGACGTTCGCGAGCGGTCTCATTCGTGGCTGGTCTATCGTGCCGAGGATCGTTTAGACGAAAGCTTGAGCGCGCGCAATATACTAGTCGCGTAACCGGAAGCGGCGTCTGCGGAAATCTCGATCCGAATTATTTGCCGCTGGGGCGAGAGAAACCGGGGGGAAAGAGCGGGGCGGGGTTTCTCTCAAACTCGAGAGAATCTCGAGCACGTCATCCGGATAATTATTCTGTCGACGGTGGAAACTACGATCGGTCCGCGTGTCTCGGCCGGAAACCGTAGGGAGAAATATGTGCGGAAATGCATCGGCGATTCTCGACTCGATCGAAAGAATGGATTGAATCATGTCGTTTTGAAGGCAATTAGATCGAACAGTGAAAATGAAATTTTTCGCTTTCTTTGGAATTTTCCATTAATTTTTAAGTGCGAAAAATTGGCTGATTAATTTGAAACAATTTCACTTGAAATTCGATTCCAAGTATGAAAATGCATTAGACGTGATGAATAATTTTTAAAAGTATGGTAAAATCGAAAAATATGAGATGTCTAATTTTAATCGACTTTTTTGCAAAGATGTTTGTTGTAAAAGATATCTGGATATTTAAATTTTATCGTATTTCGCGTTCGAAAAATATCTGTGAACCGATGGTGGCGTTTAAGAGTTTGTCGATCATAAAAAATTCATATCTCGTGGAAATAGCGAAGAAAAAATTGGAAATACGGAATTCTGAGCAAATAGTTCTTACGCAATCTGGATGAAATATCAAGATCCATCCGGAACAAAGGAAACACCTTTTCCGCTTTGCTATTTGCGAGCGCGGAAACGCGATATCGAGAAACGTCTGTCGGGATCAAATTTATATCTCGTCAATACCGTAAAATTTCAACTTACATTTCCAACCGTAAAATCAAGCTCGTGTATCCATTTTATGTATCCTTCTTTGCTTTGTTTTTCTCTTATCAAATATCGCAAAATTGATATATGTATATATATATATGGTTGAAAATAATATGGATTTACGACGTTATTTATAGAAATTGTATATCTTATTATTATCAAAATTGAAAAAATTTAAGATATATGAATCGAGAAAATTTGTTCTCGAAAATAGATTTATATAGAAATGTAAATTTTTATGATAATAATAATAATAATTCTCTGTTATTGTACGATTGAAAAATAAATATGTAAAAGATTAATAATACGAATTTTCAAGTTTCATTTATATTTTTCCATAAGAAAGAACGTGTTGACGTAAAATATGAATTTGGATAAATTTTTATTCCGATAATCAGAATTTATTCCAGGCAAAGCATGGAAAAAGGGAGAAGCAAGGAAGTTGCCATTATAGTCGTGCAATAATGCAACAAAGCGACATCCATTAATCAATACGACAAGACTGACCACGCTTCGGTCCGCTCTTTGGATCACATATCTGACTTCTCTTGACGTTTTACAAAATGGACGTTCTCTGTCAAAGAGAGCAATCACCGATACGCCTTGTTCCTTTTTATTCTCCATTATTAGGTCAGTAATTCTTTTCGTTTCGATACGTTCTTCTTGTCCCCTTCTCGTTTTATTTTCTTCTTTCCCCTTTGTCTATAGTAGAAGCATGTGATAAACATTGGATTATTCGAATCGCGCGCCTCTAATGAAGTTCGTTAGCAGTCTTTGCAATCGTAGCTAATTACACGACAATCGTCTATCTGCTGCTAAGAGAAGTCTAATCATCAGATGGTTTTGCCTTGTCTTATTTGAATGGAACGTTTCTTGCGTTCTGAAGGAATGCAGAAAATTATTTGTAGGTAGAAAAGATGTTGAAATAGATCGAAGTTGTCGTTTTGAATTAAATTCTACATTGAAGAGATTAATAATGATTCTTATGATATAATCAATTAAAATATTCTATTTGAATTACATTTTCTTGGAGAAAATAAAGAAAGAGAGGAACGAAGAAATAAACAATGGAAAATAGATTTTAAAAATTCTATTTAATCCTATTTTATTGGCAGTCTTCAATCAAATGAAACTTCAATTTTATTTCGGTTTAATCGTACCGATGACACGTGCTTCTTGCAATTAATCGTAATTCAAAATTTGCGTGGCGCAGTTTTAATTAATTAGACGCATATCATTTCAAAAGTCGAATGGAATTTAATTATTGCATTGAACTGCAAGGATATCTCGTTCTTTTTTTTTTATTTCCTCGTAACATTTTATACAGTCAGAATTATTGCAATAGTTAATTTTCTATCACTTTAATAAAACAAAAATAATTTTATCGAATGACTTGTTGACAATGACCGATTGCAAATTTTAATAAAATTGAACCTCGTTAACCTTTGAACGAGTTTTCTCGACCTCTGAACTTCGTCGTCTCGAAACATTTGACTATTGTATTATTCGACAGTGACCTTTCCAGTGATTTTCTCCTCTTCCCACATCGCTTCTTCAAATCGGTCAATTAGCAAGATCAAAGTTCACTCTGCGTTAAACTCGCGATGCTCGACAATACAAATGCTCGCAAATTCAAAGGGCAGGAAAATTCGCGACAGATAATCGAGGCATTGTTTCACGGGGCGCGGTCACGATGGAAACCCCTTTGTGCACAAATTCAATTCCGGGCCTAGCTCGAATCACGGAGCGTGGTTTCTGAACCGTGTTACTCTTCTAGAAGCCCCCCTATTACCTCGGTATTTTGTTCTAATTCCATGCTCGCTATTTCTCTAATACATCTGTTCATCTCCAATTACGCGAGATCTTCATGATTAACACATTCGATGTGGCAAATATTACAGATGTAATATTAATTATTCGAAGTATGGATTAATAACTTTTATCGAATATTGGAAATAAAATTGGCAATACCGATAATAAATTTTATATTTTGTATCTCATTAATATCTAATGAATTTGACGAATTTGTCGAATAAAGCTTATATTCTCGTTGTGTTAATTTTTAGAAGAACTGTTTTTCGCGTGAAAAATTATTCGGCACAGTTAACGGAGAACGAAAGGAGAACGGCGGAACAAAAGGTCTTGATTATTGATGGCGATTGTTGTCCGAAGCTGTTCGATTACTCGAAACGTTCGAGTGGGTTGAGTGGGGCTCTCGCGAATAAAACTCGTTGCGTTGGATCCCGTCGAGTGTTCGAATGTTTGAGAAATAGTCGGGGATATGGATAGAAAGAGCGTTTGAGTAGGTTGGGTGGACTCGACGGGTCAGGGATTCGCTCGAAAATAATTTTTGAGATAAATATGTATGGTTTATTATTGGTTGATATTATTTTACATTTGTAAAATATAAAAAGAAATTGTTTTTTCTTAATCGTTAGTACACTCATCCATCATTTTCAATTCATCTTCTGATTATTGAAATTATATAGTGAAACATTGAAAAATTAAAAAAAAAAAAAAAGAAAGAAACTTAAACATAATCAATCGAGAAGAGAAGAAGAGAAAATATAATTTGGGAATAATAAGAAATTAAGTATAGGGAGAAAGTGCTTCCGGGAACATTGGAAATTTGGGTTAACTACTAGTTAGTAGGGCAACTTAACTTCACCTAGTAGTTGAACTAAAACTTTGTTTTGCACTTGTGAGATGAACCTCGTGTTTAACCCTGTACACATTATAAAGATAATTAATTTCGATCGTTTAAAAGATTGTATAAGAAACATTATTGAGTTACGAAAGAATATAAGAAGATGCTAAAATTAAATTTTTTTCCAGAAGATCAAAGAGAAATATTTGAATAAATATCAAATACATTGACTCGTATTGATTAATATAACGGCTTACACGCAAGATATAAAATATAAAACAAACAAAGAAACTTTAATACAATTTAAATTTAACTTTTCAAATATAATACCTACCTGAGATAGAACTGACGCGAATAAACGTCAAAGGGAAATAAGCATGGTTATATAGAAGCTCAAATCAATAATCATTATACCATTCTCCATCAGCAATATTCCCGGAATAACATAGTAACGATAATCCCGGAATGCAGTACGGTAACGTTGCACGTGGTGCACTTTGAGAGACGCATGGCATCAAACTTATTGATAAACAAGCGTGACATTTCATTCGAAATTAATTCGATGTTAGCTGATTGTGTTCACGGATAGTCTTAAATATAACATCGGACAACATGGTAATCGCATTCAGCTTTTACAAACAAGGGAGCATCAAATTGACCGATTTCCTTTTAAATAATTTCATTCTTCGTTCGACGAGAAATTCGATAAAAAGATGCAAAAAAATTTGTCGCTAGGATATATCTAAAAAAAATTTTCATCTCTCTCCTCCCTTTTCTATTCTTTGTTGGCGCAACTGAAACTGGAATTACCATTCTAAATATTTTTAAGCGTATATTTTCTACAGGTATAACCGCTTTGTCTACGACGCAAATCCAATCACTTTAATACACGTAGAATCGTATCGCGATTCGTTGGATGTAAATTTAATCACCATAGAGACGGCAAATGCGAGGCGTTTAATTGTTCGTTTGTTGAGAGAGAACGAAACGATACCGCAAGCACGACGCCACGACACGCGGCTCGCAGTAACGCGGTCGTTAGGCGGGGATTTGCGTTTCGCAATTGCTAATTACTTTCTGATTCTTACCCACCAACTTTCCATCCGGACATTTCGCCTCCCCCTAGATTCGATTCGCTCGAAACGATATCCGATTTTCGTGTAATTAGACTTCGTGACAATTATCGATGAATCAATATTCGAGATATTCTTCTATTATTACTAATCAATATCTGAACATATTTAATATGTGGGATCAAAAATCGAGAAGTTATGAAAAAATAATTCTAAAAGGAATAACGTAACGAAATCTAAAATGACTATGCGTATTGATAATGATGATGCATACACAAAGAAAGAATATACGTAGTATATATACGTAGTATATAGTAGAAAGTATTATTCAATTCTGTGCTATCGACTCTAAAAAGTCGTGCGAAATTCTTTTTTTTTTTTCATCTTTCACATTTCATGGAAAAATTCATAACGCGAGCGTCAACCGCCATAGAATAAAAAACCTCTATGACGCATTCACGTCACCGATATCGAACGTGTTAACAATACCTGAACAGACATCTCATCTCGCATTTTTTTTTCTTCTTCGCTATAATCAAGAAGATTGATCGCTCTATCTCATGTTGGAACATTATGAAACGATAATCCAGTAAACGAAAAAAATTGAATTTATCGCTCTATAATCTCGAGAATATTACACCAGTGCATCGTGTATTCAACACACTGTTTTCCAATTATTTTTCAACGATATACTCGATATAGCGAACCGAAAGAGATTCTTGACAAGGAAGGGGGTGGGAGGAAGGATGGCGCAGGCGGTTTAGTAATAAATCCCGCCATTTAAATCTGCAGGGCGCAGCGATAACGTCAACTTGTTAATGGCGACGTAATAAAATTTTACAGTCCATTACGGGGGAACTATCAAATCGCTACGGTTATAGGAAAATTAAGAGGCGTCGGCTACAGTTTATTAGATTCGATGATGCGCGATTCCATCCCCTGCATACACGTTGTACCGGCCAACTCGTTTAACCCCGGCCTGTATTATTTCCAAACAAATAATAAGTGCTGATCGAATTTGAAATCCGATAGAAGAAAATCATTTAAACTGCGAAAGATTCCGCGAATAATATTATCGATTACGATATCGATATGATTGGCATTTTGTGATTAATTTTATTAGAAGTTAAATCGAATATTTCAATAAATTTTAATTTATGACTTAAAAGTGAATTAAAATTAACGGAGAATCGAATTAGAGAAAATTAGGTTGGGAGAGTTTATAGTGTGATTTTAATTTTTCCACATTTCCTCTCAAAGATTTAACCAATTTAAGTAAAATACAAATCTTTCTTTTTATTAAATTATCCATATCGCAATTGAAATATATTTTATCTTCAACTAATTACATCAAAGAATTGGAAAAAAGAAACGAAAACATTAAGAAAGAAGCAGCACAGGAAAAAAGAAAGCAAGGGACAAACGATCATCCGATAAAACTCGAAATCAGAGATTAATCACTCCGCATAGTTCCAACCGGTTCATTAGCCGCTAAGTAACCTCCTCCGACTTCCGTCTCGTTCATTTGTTCTCGTGCCTCCGTGCTTTGGGTTGGTTTTG
Source organism: Apis cerana (assembly GCF_029169275.1). Taxonomy (NCBI): domain Eukaryota; kingdom Metazoa; phylum Arthropoda; class Insecta; order Hymenoptera; family Apidae; genus Apis; species Apis cerana. Next base: position 9,900,391 of record NC_083857.1, read on the forward strand.
CATATCGAACGAGCTTTAACTTTTATTCACGGCATGCCACCGACAAAATGGCTACAGAAAGAGAGAGAGAAGAGAGGAAAACAGGACACCCACGAGCCGTGGTCGTCTTACTTAGCTCGTTTCCAAGCAAAAATCACCGACTTTCGTGAATCAACTACGCGACGTTACTATTCATGGGAAAAGTTTTTAATTTGCGTGTGGTTATCGTGCCACCCGGCATTCCGAGTTCGCGTGTGCATCTACGAAGTTTCATGGGAAACGACGGAGAAAGCTTCTTCCGGTCGGTCACTGACTGCGAGTTAAATCAACTTGACGATGTTAATTCGCGCGATTAATCGTGTTTTATTTTGAGAGAAAGAAAAAAGAGAATTGTCCATGTGATTTTGATGAGAAATTTTATTTTGTATTTTTCCCTTGCGTTTGTTTATTTCATTTTGAAAAATATAGTATTGATGAATAAAACGAATAAGTTCATAATTTAGAACATCTAAATATTGAAATAATTTTTGATTGAATTTATTGGAGTTTGAATAAATGAAATCTTGAAAGCTGTATGTATATTGTTTATAAGTGGTATTTAGATAAACTCATTAAATTGTTGCTTAAACGCTTCGTTGATTGAACGAGATACTCTTGTGGAAATAAATGTGTTCATTCGTTTCTCTAGAATTATTCGTAAGAATCGACGAAAACTTTTCTGAATTTAACGAGACCACCTATTACAGTTGCCTATCCTATCGTGTCAATTATATACTTAATTAATTATATACTTAACCACTTATGATTTACACCACTTAATTAGGTTCGTTATATTCATTCGAATATATCACATAAATTAATGGATATAGGTCAAACCAAGGCAGTTGATATAGAAATTTGATTGCTTGATTAATTAATAGAGTAAATTAGCAATTTAAATTTAACGAAAATTGAATAAAAAATTAAACATCTCTGGAGAAAAAACTTTCACATGGCCGAAGAATTCTTTCTCTAATTGAAAATTGGAGTAAAGAATTTTCCAAAAATTGTTCAAGGTATGCAGAGTCGCAAAATCGATCAATTCGTCCTCGTCCCATCCCGGCAATATCTATTCGTTCAAACGAAAAACGAGTTTGGAAAGATATCAGCTCGCTTGATATTAGTATGCATAGAAAAAGTTTTAATTTCTGGTCAAGGTTCCCGGTGAACGTTTGCGGACGGCATTCAAAATGGGCTCACGATCGATCCCTCGAAATTCTCGCGTTACAAAATCTGTCTCATTTTTCCACGGCCTCAACAGCTTCGAAAATTGAACCGGGCTTCGATGTTCGCGGCAACGTTTTTTTTTAACGAGGATGGAAAGATTAAATTTCCTCCAATGATTCACTTGTCCTTTAGTTACAGAAACTACAAGAATTGGCTAGAATTTCAACGTTTAAATACGAGATTTAACTTTATACAATACATTTTTAAATTATTCTCTATCTTGCGTTCAGATTCAAAATAATGTTGGTCAGGATTTCAATTTCGAAACGTGAAATTCGAAATGATTCTTTTCTGTTCTTTAATTAGGAGTTCAACTATTAAAAGTGTGAAAAAGTTTCTAAACGCGTTTGAGATTTTGATACACTCTTTAAACTCTTTTCTCAATTCGAAAAAAATAAAATTCCTTGGAGAAAACTTACTACTCCAGTTTCAACCGTGAAACTTTCACCGGATGGATCATCGAACAATTGCTCGCAACAACCGATCCAATTACATACCAGTATCTTCCATAATTCGCCCTGTTGACTCCGCGAATCGGCGAGATGAGAGTCATTCACCGTCCCTCCACCACGATCTCCTTGTCGAATCGCAAGTGGGCTCTATCATTCGTAAAATACGACGAAGAAAGTAAGGGAAAAAAAAAATAAAAAATAAAAAAGAGAAATCGAAGAGAAAATAAAGGAAAAAAAGAGAGGAGAAAGGAACTGATTACCTGACTGCGTGCTCTCGATACTGGCAACTCGATACTTCAAGAGCTTTTCCAGCCAGGTTTTTTGTTCGTTGAAACGTCGAACGGAAGCGGCTTGTTAAAGGGGTTGGTGCCACGCGCGGATCACGGGGGAAAAAGCGGCCAGGCGTCGGTTAATGCGCCACTAAAAGTGTTGCACGTCGCATCCAGGGCTGCTTTGAAATTTATGGACGATACACGGGGCCGGGAACGGAAAATCCGCAGACTCTGCAGAGATGGCTGGATGGAGGGGAGGCGGGTTTCAAAGCGACTTCACGCATGCCAATGAAGATTAAGGGACGCGCGCGGCATGGAACGACTCGACCATCAACGAAAACTTCATTCTATTTGCCAATTATGTCTTTCACTATGGGCTAATCTAATAAGTTGTCTAATAAGTGACGAGTTCGTTATATTTTTTTTCTTCTTTTTTTTTTTTTTTGATCGTTTCCAATTATTCTCGAAAGAAGTTCAGAAGTAAGTATGATAACAGGAAGATCTGCAATCTGTAATAAATTCGAGAATTATATGGAGCAATTAATATAGACATAAGGTAATATTCATACATATTAATATGGGGAATTTTTATATCCAGAGCAAAATTTTTATTCTTGTATTTGGCATATTTTTGACTGAACGAATGATAATGATTTAATAGAGTAATAATAGAAATTTCAATGAATATTCAACAATATTTTTTTTTATTTTTTGAAAATCTAGATAAGTAGAAAAAAAAATATAGTTGAAAAGTATGAAAAATGTTTGTCGATGGAAGGTTAAATAAATGACTATTGGACATCATATGATCTACCTGCAACTCAGAATGTAAATGGGTATAAATTTTACACTAGGGAAGAATAAAATTTGCATTGTAATCTTTTATTATACGAAAATATTATACTAGTTTCTCCTTTTAAAGTTTCATCGAAATTTGTTATTTTTCAACGCTACCATACGTATTCTCGAATTTTCCATTTTTATTATCGTGTATTCGATAAAAATGCAAAATCACGAATCATTTCGTGTTAATAATTTAAAATAGTCACGGACAGTCTATACAAACGATATTCGAAAATAATAATTCTTGGAATGATAAAACGTTGCAATCCATTATTCTTTTTGAATTTAAGCTCGAGGAATATACTCTATCCGAATGAATCATTGTTGATAATATTTTTATAATATTAATATATAATATTAATATAATATTAATTTTATGATATAAGTTCATTTATGAAAACACTGAGGACATCAGAATATAGCATTTTTGAAATCCTCCAACTTTTATTCGAAGCATTTTTTGATATTTCGAAGAATAAAGGAGATATTTAATAAAAAAGATTCAGATGGAAATTCTCTGAACGACAGTAAATGTTTGTCTAAATATTTGATTTTGTATCAGGAGATCCTCCTATAATACGATAGGAGATCGATCGAAAAATTTTTCCAAGAAATAATGTCAAATTCTCGGAATCTCAGAAATTCTTGGAACTGACATCAAATTCCGAGAATATCTAAAATTCCTGGAACTGACAAATTCTTGGAAATTTCGGAAAGTTCCTATAGAACGAAACTTTTGACTAAAAATTAGATTTTGTATTAGAAAAATATAATTTGAATTTTCACACATTTATAGTATATTTCTATCATACCGTTCTCCTACTTATCTTTTTATCATTTTTTTTAATGTTGCTCTTTCTTCAGAGGTTTAAAACATTTCTTTTCACGATTTATATCAATTTAGATATTGACTTTTTGCAAACTTATCTTTTATAATGAATGCTGATATTTTTGGTATGTTTTTTATGATTTTTTTAAATCTTAAAAAATGAAGGACTGTACTTTTTTTATAATTGGAATATCTCGATTGTTTTTAATACTCTATTAGACAATACATTATAACGGGTGTCCGAATTGCATTATCTGATATATCTCGCTCGTTTTGGGAATTATTAAAAAATGTTTTGAATAAAAGTTAAATGGTTTCGAGGGAAGCACACTCTATCGTTATTTATTTTTTTATACAAAGAAGCGCTGAAGACTAATGAATATTAACTTGGTTTTTTCATAGGACTATTCATTTTTTAATTTATCAATTTGCTGTCTCTTAACATTCTTTTTAAAAAAATACTAATATATATATCAAAAAACTCATAGTTTAGAAAATAAATAAATATATTTAAATATTTTAAACTAATGGTTTTTTGCTATAAACGGTCCTATACTTTTTTATAGAGAATACAGAGACGCATCGATTGATGCATTAAAAAATATACGATTACATTTAAGAAAATACAAATGACGTTGATAACTTTTTTATGGTTCCACCTACGAAAAAACTGAGGTCACCAGAATGTAGCCCTTTCGAAGCCATTCAACTTTTATTCCAAGCATTTTTTGATATCACGAAGAATAAAGGAGATATTTAATAAAAAAGATGGAGATCGAAATTCCCGGAGCGATAGAAAAATTTTTGTCCAAAAATTTGATTTTGTATCAGGAGAACATGATACGATAGGAGGTCTTACAGTTTAGATTTTTTTTGAATATCTCTTAAACTAATCGTTTTTCGCTATATATGGCCTAATACTTTTTTATAGAGAATACAGAGACGCATCGATTGATGCATTAAAAAATATACGATTACATTTAAGAAAATACAAATGACGTTGATAACTTTTTTATGGTTCCACCTACGAAAAAACTGAGGTCACCAGAATGTAGCCCTTTCGAAGCCATTCAACTTTTATTCCAAGCATTTTTTGATATCACGAAGAATAAAGGAGATATTTAATAAAAAAGATTGAGATCGAAATTCCCGGAGCGATAGAAAAATTTTTGTCCAAAAATTTGATTTTGTATCAGGAGAACATGATACGATAGGAGGTCTTACAGTTTAGATTTTTTTTGAATATCTCTTAAACTAATCGTTTTTCGCTATATATGGCCTAATACTTTTTTATAGAGAATACAGAGACGCATCGATTGATGCATTAAAAAATATACGATTACATTTAAGAAAATACAAATGACGTTGATAACTTTTTATGGTTCCACCTACGAAAAAACTGAGGTCACCAGAATGTAGCCCTTTCGAAGCCATTCAACTTTTATTCCAAGCATTTTTTGATATCACGAAGAATAAAGGAGATATTTAATAAAAAAGATTGAGATCGAAATTCCCGGAGCGATAGAAAAATTTTTGTCCAAAAATTTGATTTTGTATCAGGAGAACATGATACGATAGGAGGTCTTACAGTTTAGATTTTTTTGAATATCTCTTAAACTAATCGTTTTTCGCTATATATGGCCTAATACTTTTTTATAGAGAATACAGAGACGCATCGATTGATGCATTAAAAATATACGATTACATTTAAGAAAATACAAATGACGTTGATAACTTTTTTGGTTCCACCTACGAAAAAACTGAGGTCACCAGAATGTAGCCCTTTCGAAGCCATTCAACTTTTATTCCAAGCATTTTTTGATATCACGAAGGATAAAGGAGATATTTGATAAAAAAGATTGAGATCGAAATTCCCGGAACGATAGAAAAATTTTTGTCCAAAAATTTGATTTTGTATCAGGAGAACATGATACGATAGGAGGTCTTACAGTTTAGATTTTTTTGAATATCTCTTAAACTAATCGTTTTTCGCAATATATGGCCTAATACTTTTTATAGAGAATACAGAGACGCATCGATTGATGCATTAAAAATATACGATTACATTTAAGAAAATACAAATGACGTTGATAACTTTTTATGGTTCCACCTACGAAAAAACTGAGGTCACCAGAATGTAGCCCTTTCGAAGCCATTCAACTTTTATTCCAAGCATTTTTTGATATCACGAAGAATAAAGGAGATATTTGATAAAAAGATTGAGATCGAAATTCCCGGAGCGATAGAAAAATTTTTGTCCAAAAATTTGATTTTGTATCAGGAGAACATGATACGATAGGAGGTCTTACAGTTTAGATTTTTTGAATATCTCTTAAACTAATGGTTTTTTGCTATAAACGGTCCTATACTTTTTTATAGAGAATACAGAGACGCATCGATTGATGCATTAAAAATATACGATTACATTTAAGAAAATACAAATGACGTTGATAACTTTTTATGGTTCCACCTACGAAAAAACTGAGGTCACCAGAATGTAGCCCTTTCGAAGCCATTCAACTTTTATTGCAAGCATTTTTTGATATCACGAAGAATAAAGGAGATATTTAATAAAAAAGATTGAGATCGAAATTCCCGGAGCGATAGAAAAATTTTTGTCCAAAAATTTGATTTTGTATCAGGAGAACATGATACGATAGGAGGTCTTACAGTTTAGATTTTTTTGAATATCTCTTAAACTAATCGTTTTTCCCTATATATGGCCTAATACTTTTTTATAGAGAATACAGAGACGCATCGATTGATGCATTAAAAAATATACGATTACATTTAAGAAAATACAAATGACGTTGATAACTTTTTTATGGTTCCACCTACGAAAAAACTGAGGTCACCAGAATGTAGCCCTTTCGAAGCCATTCAACTTTTATTCCAAGCATTTTTGATATCACGAAGAATAAAGGAGATATTTGATAAAAAGATTGAGATCGAAATTCCCGGAGCGATAGAAAAATTTTTGTCCAAAATTTGATTTTGTATCAGGAGAACATGATACGATAGGAGGTCTTACAGTTTAGATTTTTTTTGAATATCTCTTAAACTAATCGTTTTTCGCTATATATGGCCTAATACTTTTTTATAGAGAATACAGAGACGCATCGATTGATGCATTAAAAAATATACGATTACATTTAAGAAAATACAAATGACGTTGATAACTTTTTTATGGTTCCACCTACGAAAAAACTGAGGTCACCAGAATGTAGCCCTTTCGAAGCCATTCAACTTTTATTGCAAGCATTTTTGATATCACGAAGAATAAAGGAGATATTTAATAAAAAAGATTGAGATCGAAATTCCCGGAGCGATAGAAAAATTTTTGTCCAAAAATTTGATTTTGTATCAGGAGAACATGATACGATAGGAGGTCTTACAGTTTAGATTTTTTTGAATATCTCTTAAACTAATCGTTTTTCGCAATATATGGCCTAATACTTTTTATAGAGAATACAGAGACGCATCGATTGATGCATTAAAAATATACGATTACATTTAAGAAAATACAAATGACGTTGATAACTTTTTTATGGTTCCACCTACGAAAAAACTGAGGTCACCAGAATGTAGCCCTTTCGAAGCCATTCAACTTTTATTCCAAGCATTTTTGATATCACGAAGAATAAAGGAGATATTTGATAAAAAAGATTGAGATCGAAATTCCCGGAGCGATAGAAAAATTTTTGTCCAAAATTTTGATTTTGTATCAGGAGAACATGATACGATAGGAGGTCTTACAGTTTAGATTTTTTTGAATATCTCTTAAACTAATCGTTTTTCGCTATATATGGCCTAATACTTTTTTATAGAGAATACAGAGACGCATCGATTGATGCATTAAAAAATATACGATTACATTTAAGAAAATACAAATGACGTTGATAACTTTTTATGGTTCCACCTACGAAAAAACTGAGGTCACCAGAATGTAGCCCTTTCGAAGCCATTCAACTTTTATTCCAAGCATTTTTTGATATCACGAAGAATAAAGGAGATATTTAATAAAAAGATTGAGATCGAAATTCCGGAGCGATAGAAAAATTTTTGTCCAAAATTTGATTTTGTATCAGGAGAACATGATACGATAGGAGGTCTTACAGTTTAGATTTTTTGAATATCTCTTAAACTAATCGTTTTTCGCTATATATGGCCTAATACTTTTTTATAGAGAATACAGAGACGCATCGATTGATGCATTAAAAAATATACGATTACATTTAAGAAAATACAAATGACGTTGATAACTTTTTTATGGTTCCACCTACGAAAAAACTGAGGTCACCAGAATGTAGCCCTTTCGAAGCCATTCAACTTTTATTCCAAGCATTTTTTGATATCACGAAGAATAAAGGAGATATTTGATAAAAAGATTGAGATCGAAATTCCCGGAGCGATAGAAAAATTTTTGTCCAAAAATTTGATTTTGTATCAGGAGAACATGATACGATAGGAGGTCTTACAGTTTAGATTTTTTTGAATATCTCTTAAACTAATCGTTTTTCGCTATATATGGCCTAATACTTTTTTATAGAGAATACAGAGACGCATCGATTGATGCATTAAAAAATATACGATTACATTTAAGAAAATACAAATGACGTTGATAACTTTTTTATGGTTCCACCTACGAAAAAACTGAGGTCACCAGAATGTAGCCCTTTCGAAGCCATTCAACTTTTATTCCAAGCATTTTTTGATATCACGAAGAATAAAGGAGATATTTAATAAAAAAGATTGAGATCGAAATTCCCGGAGCGATAGAAAAATTTTTGTCCAAAAATTTGATTTTGTATCAGGAGAACATGATACGATAGGAGGTCTTACAGTTTAGATTTTTTTGAATATCTCTTAAACTAATCGTTTTTCGCTATATATGGCCTAATACTTTTTTATAGAGAATACAGAGACGCATCGATTGATGCATTAAAAAATATACGATTACATTTAAGAAAATACAAATGACGTTGATAACTTTTTTATGGTTCCACCTACGAAAAAACTGAGGTCACCAGAATGTAGCCCTTTCGAAGCCATTCAACTTTTATTCCAAGCATTTTTTGATATCACGAAGAATAAAGGAGATATTTGATAAAAAGATTGAGATCGAAATTCCCGGAACGATAGAAAAATTTTTGTCCAAAAATTTGATTTTGTATCAGGAGAACATGATACGATAGGAGGTCTTACAGTTTAGATTTTTTTTGAATATCTCTTAAACTAATCGTTTTTCGCTATATATGGCCTAATACTTTTTTATAGAGAATACAGAGACGCATCGATTGATGCATTAAAAAATATACGATTACATTTAAGAAAATACAAATGACGTTGATAACTTTTTTATGGTTCCACCTACGAAAAAACTGAGGTCACCAGAATGTAGCCCTTTCGAAGCCATTCAACTTTTATTCCAAGCATTTTTTGATATCACGAAGAATAAAGGAGATATTTAATAAAAAAGATTGAGATCGAAATTCCCGGAGCGATAGAAAAATTTTTGTCCAAAAATTTGATTTTGTATCAGGAGAACATGATACGATAGGAGGTCTTACAGTTTAGATTTTTTTGAATATCTCTTAAACTAATCGTTTTTCGCTATATATGGCCTAATACTTTTTTATAGAGAATACAGAGACGCATCGATTGATGCATTAAAAATATACGATTACATTTAAGAAAATACAAATGACGTTGATAACTTTTTTATGGTTCCACCTACGAAAAACTGAGGTCACCAGAATGTAGCCCTTTCGAAGCCATTCAACTTTTATTCCAAGCATTTTTTGATATCACGAAGAATAAAGGAGATATTTAATAAAAAAGATTGAGATCGAAATTCCCGGAGCGATAGAAAAATTTTTGTCCAAAAATTTGATTTTGTATCAGGAGAACATGATACGATAGGAGGTCTTACAGTTTAAATTTTCTTGAATATCTCTTAAACTAATCGTTTTTCGCTATATATGGCCTAATACTTTTTAGAGAGAATACAGAGACGCATCGATTGATGCATTAAAAATATACGATTACATTTAAGAAAATACAAATGACGTTGATAACTTTTTTATGGTTCCACCTACGAAAAACTGAGGTCACCAGAATGTAGCCCTTTCGAAGCCATTCAACTTTTATTCCAAGCATTTTTTGATATCACGAAGAATAAAGGAGATATTTAATAAAAAAGATTGAGATCGAAATTCCCGGAGCGATAGAAAAATTTTTGTCCAAAAATTTGATTTTGTATCAGGAGAACATGATACGATAGGAGGTCTTACAGTTTAGATTTTTTTGAATATCTCTTAAACTAATCGTTTTTCGCTATATATGGCCTAATACTTTTTTATAGAGAATACAGAGACGCATCGATTGATGCATTAAAAAATATACGATTACATTTAAGAAAATACAAATGACGTTGATAACTTTTTTATGGTTCCACCTACGAAAAAACTGAGGTCATCAGAATGTAGCCATTTCGAAGCCATTCAACTTTTATTCCAAGCATTTTTGATATCACGAAGAATAAAGGAGATATTTTATAAAAAGATTGAGATCGAAATTCCCGGAGCGATAGAAAAATTTTTGTCCAAAATTTGATTTTGTATCAGGAGAACATGATACGATAGGAGGTCTTACAGTTTAGATTTTTTTTGAATATCTCTTAAACTAATCGTTTTTCGCTATATATGGCCTAACACTTTTTATAGAGAATACAGAGACGCATCGATTGATGCATTAAAAATATACGATTACATTTAAGAAAATAAAATTTCGTTGATAACTTTTTTATGGTTCCACCTACGAAAAAACTGAGGTCACCAGAATGTAGCCCTTTCGAAACCATTCAACTTTTATTCCAAGCATTTTTTGATATCACGAAGAATAAAGGAGATATTTAATAAAAAAGATTGAGATCGAAATTCCCGGAGCGATAGAAAAATTTTTGTCCAAAAATTTGATTTTGTATCAGGAGAACATGATACGATAGGAGGTCTTACAGTTTAGATTTTTTTGAATATCTCTTAAACTAATCGTTTTTCGCTATATATGGCCTAATACTTTTTTATAGAGAATACAGAGACGCATCGATTGATGCATTAAAAAATATACGATTACATTTAAGAAAATACAAATGACGTTGATAACTTTTTTATGGTTCCACCTACGAAAAAACTGAGGTCATCAGAATGTAGCCATTTCGAAGCCATTCAACTTTTATTCCAAGCATTTTTTGATATCACGAAGAATAAAGGAGATATTTAATAAAAAAGATTGAGATCGAAATTCCCGGAGCGATAGAAAAATTTTTGTCCAAAATTTGATTTTGTATCAGGAGAACATGATACGATAGGAGGTCTTACAGTTTAGATTTTTTTGAATATCTCTTAAACTAATCGTTTTTCGCTATATATGGCCTAATACTTTTTTATAGAGAATACAGAGACGCATCGATTGATGCATTAAAAATATACGATTACATTTAAGAAAATACAAATGACGTTGATAACTTTTTTATGGTTCCACCTACGAAAAAACTGAGGTCACCAGAATGTAGCCCTTTCGAAGCCATTCAACTTTTATTCCAAGCATTTTTTGATATCACGAAGAATAAAGGAGATATTTAATAAAAAAGATTGAGATCGAAATTCCCGGAGCGATAGAAAAATTTTTGTCCAAAAATTTGATTTTGTATCAGGAGAACATGATACGATAGGAGGTCTTACAGTTTAGATTTTTTGAATATCTCTTAAACTAATCGTTTTTCGCTATATATGGCCTAATACTTTTTTATAGAGAATACAGAGACGCATCGATTGATGCATTAAAAAATATACGATTACATTTAAGAAAATACAAATGACGTTGATAACTTTTTATGGTTCCACCTACGAAAAAACTGAGGTCACCAGAATGTAGCCCTTTCGAAGCCATTCAACTTTTATTCCAAGCATTTTTTGATATCACGAAGAATAAAGGAGATATTTGATAAAAAGATTGAGATCGAAATTCCCGGAGCGATAGAAAAATTTTTGTCCAAAAATTTGATTTTGTATCAGGAGAACATGATACGATAGGAGGTCTTACAGTTTAGATTTTTTTGAATATCTCTTAAACTAATCGTTTTTCGCTATATATGGCCTAATACTTTTTTATAGAGAATACAGAGACGCATCGATTGATGCATTAGAAAATATACGATTACATTTAAGAAAATACAAATGACGTTGATAACTTTTTTATGGTTCCACCTACGAAAAAACTGAGGTCACCAGAATGTAGCCCTTTCGAAGCCATTCAACTTTTATTCCAAGCATTTTTTGATATCACGAAGAATAAAGGAGATATTTAATAAAAAAGATTGAGATCGAAATTCCCGGAGCGATAGAAAAATTTTTGTCCAAAATTTGATTTTGTATCAGGAGAACATGATACGATAGGAGGTCTTACAGTTTAGATTTTTTTGAATATCTCTTAAACTAATCGTTTTTCGCTATATATGGCCTAATACTTTTTTATAGAGAATACAGAGACGCATCGATTGATGCATTAAAAATATACGATTACATTTAAGAAAATACAAATGACGTTGATAACTTTTTTATGGTTCCACCTACGAAAAAACTGAGGTCATCAGAATGTAGCCATTTCGAAGCCATTCAACTTTTATTCCAAGCATTTTTGATATCACGAAGAATAAAGGAGATATTTAATAAAAAAGATTGAGATCGAAATTCCCGGAGCGATAGAAAAATTTTTGTCCAAAAATTTGATTTTGTATCAGGAGAACATGATACGATAGGAGGTCTTACAGTTTAGATTTTTTTGAATATCTCTTAAACTAATCGTTTTTCGCTATACATGGCCTAACACTTTTTATAGAGAATACAGAGACGCATCGATTGATGCATTAAAAATATACGATTACATTTAAGAAAATAAAATTTCGTTGATAACTTTTTTATGGTTCCACCTACGAAAAACTGAGGTCACCAGAATGTAGCCATTTCGAAACCATTCAACTTTTATTCCAAGCATTTTTGATATCACGAAGAATAAAGGAGATATTTGATAAAAAGATTGAGATCGAAATTCCCGGAGCGATAGAAAAATTTTTGTCCAAAAATTTGATTTTGTATCAGGAGAACATGATACGATAGGAGGTCTTACAGTTTAGATTTTTTTTGAATATCTCTTAAACTAATCGTTTTTCGCTATATATGGCTTAATACTTTTTTATAGAGAATACAGAGACGCATCGATTGATGCATTAAAAAATATACGATTACATTTAAGAAAATACAAATGACGTTGATAACTTTTTTATGGTTCCACCTACGAAAAACTGAGGTCATCAGAATGTAGCCATTTCGAAGCCATTCAACTTTTATTCCAAGCATTTTTGATATCACGAAGAATAAAGGAGATATTTGATAAAAAGATTGAGATCGAAATTCCCGGAGCGATAGAAAAATTTTTGTCCAAAAATTTGATTTTGTATCAGGAGAACATGACATGATAGGAGGTCTTACAGTTTAGATTTTTTTTGAATATCTCTTAAACTAATCGTTTTTCGCTATATATGGCCTAATACTTTTTTATAGAGAATACAGAGACGCATCGATTGATGCATTAGAAAATATACGATTACATTTAAGAAAATACAAATGACGTTGATAACTTTTTATGGTTCCACCTACGAAAAAACTGAGGTCACCAGAATGTAGCCCTTTCGAAGCCATTCAACTTTTATTCCAAGCATTTTTTGATATCACGAAGAATAAAGGAGATATTTAATAAAAAAGATTGAGATCGAAATTCCCGGAGCGATAGAAAAATTTTTGTCCAAAAATTTGATTTTGTATCAGGAGAACATGATACGATAGGAGGTCTTACAGTTTAGATTTTTTGAATATCTCTTAAACTAATCGTTTTTCGCTATATATGGCCTAATACTTTTTTATAGAGAATACAGAGACGCATCGATTGATGCATTAAAAAATATACGATTACATTTAAGAAAATACAAATGACGTTGATAACTTTTTTATGGTTCCACCTACGAAAAAACTGAGGTCACCAGAATGTAGCCCTTTCGAAGCCATTCAACTTTTATTCCAAGCATTTTTTGATATCACGAAGAATAAAGGAGATATTTGATAAAAAGATTGAGATCGAAATTCCCGGAGCGATAGAAAAATTTTTGTCCAAAAATTTGATTTTGTATCAGGAGAACATGATACGATAGGAGGTCTTACAGTTTAGATTTTTTTGAATATCTCTTAAACTAATCGTTTTTCGCTATATATGGCCTAATACTTTTTTATAGAGAATACAGAGACGCATCGATTGATGCATTAAAAAAATATACGATTACATTTAAGAAAATACAAATGACGTTGATAACTTTTTTATGGTTCCACCTACGAAAAAACTGAGGTCACCAGAATGTAGCCCTTTCGAAGCCATTCAACTTTTATTCCAAGCATTTTTTGATATCACGAAGAATAAAGGAGATATTTAATAAAAAAGATTGAGATCGAAATTCCCGGAGCGATAGAAAAATTTTTGTCCAAAAATTTGATTTTGTATCAGGAGAACATGATACGATAGGAGGTCTTACAGTTTAGATTTTTTTGAATATCTCTTAAACTAATCGTTTTTCGCTATATATGGCCTAATACTTTTTTATAGAGAATACAGAGACGCATCGATTGATGCATTAAAAATATACGATTACATTTAAGAAAATACAAATGACGTTGATAACTTTTTTATGGTTCCACCTACGAAAAAACTGAGGTCACCAGAATGTAGCCCTTTCGAAGCCATTCAACTTTTATTCCAAGCATTTTTGATATCACGAAGAATAAAGGAGATATTTAATAAAAAAGATTGAGATCGAAATTCCCGGAGCGATAGAAAAATTTTTGTCCAAAAATTTGATTTTGTATCAGGAGAACATGATACGATAGGAGGTCTTACAGTTTAGATTTTTTTGAATATCTCTTAAACTAATCGTTTTTCGCTATATATGGCCTAATACTTTTTACAGAGAATACAGAGACGCATCGATTGATGCATTAAAAATATACGATTACATTTAAGAAAATACAAATGACGTTGATAACTTTTTATGGTTCCACCTACGAAAAAACTGAGGTCACCAGAATGTAGCCCTTTCGAAGCCATTCAACTTTTATTCCAAGCATTTTTGATATCACGAAGAATAAAGGAGATATTTAATAAAAAGATTGAGATCGAAATTCCCGGAGCGATAGAAAAATTTTTGTCCAAAATTTGATTTTGTATCAGGAGAACATGATACGATAGGAGGTCTTACAGTTTAGATTTTTTGAATATCTCTTAAACTAATCGTTTTTCGCTATATATGGCCTAATACTTTTTTATAGAGAATACAGAGACGCATCGATTGATGCATTAAAAATATACGATTACATTTAAGAAAATACAAATGACGTTGATAACTTTTTTATGGTTCCACCTACGAAAAAACTGAGGTCACCAGAATGTAGCCCTTTCGAAGCCATTCAACTTTTATTCCAAGCATTTTTTGATATCACGAAGAATAAAGGAGATATTTAATAAAAAAGATTGAGATCGAAATTCCTGAGCGATAGAAAAATTTTTGTCCAAAAATTTGATTTTGTATCAGGAGAACATGATACGATAGGAGGTCTTACAGTTTAGATTTTATTGAATATCTCTTAAACTAATCGTTTTTCGCTATATATGGCCTAATACTTTTTTATAGAGAATACAGAGACGCATCGATTGATGCATTAAAAATATACGATTACATTTAAGAAAATACAAATGACGTTGATAACTTTTTTATAGTTCCACCTACGAAAAAACTGAGGTCATCAGAATGTAGCCATTTCGAAGCCATTCAACTTTTATTCCAAGCATTTTTGATATCACGAAGAATAAAGGAGATATTTGATAAAAAGATTGAGATCGAAATTCCCGGAGCGATAGAAAAATTTTTGTCCAAAAATTTGATTTTGTATCAGGAGAACATGATACGATAGGAGGTCTTACAGTTTAGATTTTTTTGAATATCTCTTAAACTAATCGTTTTTCGCTATATATGGCCTAATACTTTTTTATAGAGAATACAGAGACGCATCGATTGATGCATTAAAAAATATACGATTACATTTAAGAAAATACAAATGACGTTGATAACTTTTTTATGGTTCCACCTACGAAAAAACTGAGGTCACCAGAATGTAGCCCTTTCGAAACCATTCAACTTTTATTCCAAGCATTTTTGATATCACGAAGAATAAAGGAGATATTTGATAAAAAGATTGAGATCGAAATTCCCGGAGCGATAGAAAAATTTTTGTCCAAAAATTTGATTTTGTATCAGGAGAACATGATACGATAGGAGGTCTTACAGTTTAGATTTTTTTGAATATCTCTTAAACTAATCGTTTTTCGCTATATATGGCCTAATACTTTTTTATAGAGAATACAGAGACGCATCGATTGATGCATTAAAAATATACGATTACATTTAAGAAAATACAAATGACGTTGATAACTTTTTTATGGTTCCACCTACGAAAAAACTGAGGTCACCAGAATGTAGCCCTTTCGAAGCCATTCAACTTTTATTCCAAGCATTTTTTGATATCACGAAGAATAAAGGAGATATTTAATAAAAAAGATTGAGATCGAAATTCCCGGAGCGATAGAAAAATTTTTGTCCAAAAATTTGATTTTGTATCAGGAGAACATGATACGATAGGAGGTCTTACAGTTTAAATTTTTTGAATATCTCTTAAACTAATCGTTTTTCGCTATATATGGCCTAATACTTTTTTATAGAGAATACAGAGACGCATCGATTGATGCATTAGAAAATATACGATTACATTTAAGAAAATACAAATGACGTTGATAACTTTTTTATGGTTCCACCTACGACAAAACTGAGGTCACCAGAATGTAGCCCTTTCGAAGCCATTCAACTTTTATTCCAAGCATTTTTTGATATCACGAAGAATAAAGGAGATATTTAATAAAAAAGATTGAGATCGAAATTCCCGGAGCGATAGAAAAATTTTTGTCCAAAAATTTGATTTTGTATCAGGAGAACATGATACGATAGGAGGTCTTATAGTTTCAATTTTATTAAATATCTCTTAAACTAATCGTTTTTCGCTATATATGGCCTAATACTTTTTTATAGAGAATACAGAGACGCATCGATTGATGCATTAAAAATATACGATTACATTTAAGAAAATACAAATGACGTTGATAACTTTTTATGGTTCCACCTACGAAAAAACTGAGGTCATCAGAATGTAGCCATTTCGAAGCCATTCAACTTTTATTCCAAGCATTTTTGATATCACGAAGAATAAAGGAGATATTTGATAAAAAGATTGAGATCGAAATTCCCGGAGCGATAGAAAAATTTTTGTCCAAAATTTGATTTTGTATCAGGAGAACATGATACGATAGGAGGTCTTACAGTTTAGATTTTTTTGAATATCTCTTAAACTAATCGTTTTTCGCTATATATGGCCTAATACTTTTTATAGAGAATACAGAGACGCATCGATTGATGCATTAAAAATATACGATTACATTTAAGAAAATACAAATGACGTTGATAACTTTTTATGGTTCCACCTACGAAAAAACTGAGGTCACCAGAATGTAGCCATTTCGAAACCATTCAACTTTTATTCCAAGCATTTTTGATATCACGAAGAATAAAGGAGATATTTGATAAAAAGATTGAGATCGAAATTCCCGGAGCGATAGAAAAATTTTTGTCCAAAAATTTGATTTTGTATCAGGAGAACATGATACGATAGGAGGTCTTACAGTTTAGATTTTTTTGAATATCTCTTAAACTAATCGTTTTTCGCTATATATGGCCTAATACTTTTTTATAGAGAATACAGAGACGCATCGATTGATGCATTAAAAAATATACGATTACATTTAAGAAAATACAAATGACGTTGATAACTTTTTTATGGTTCCACCTACGAAAAAACTGAGGTCACCAGAATGTAGCCCTTTCGAAGCCATTCAACTTTTATTCCAAGCATTTTTGATATCACGAAGAATAAAGGAGATATTTAATAAAAAAGATTGAGATCGAAATTCCCGGAGCGATAGAAAAATTTTTGTCCAAAAATTTGATTTTGTATCAGGAGAACATGATACGATAGGAGGTCTTACAGTTTAGATTTTTTTGAATATCTCTTAAACTAATCGTTTTTCGCTATATATGGCCTAATACTTTTTTATAGAGAATACAGAGACGCATCGATTGATGCATTAAAAAATATACGATTACATTTAAGAAAATACAAATGACGTTGATAACTTTTTTATGGTTCCACCTACGAAAAAACTGAGGTCACCAGAATGTAGCCCTTTCGAAGCCATTCAACTTTTATTCCAAGCATTTTTTGATATCACGAAGAATAAAGGAGATATTTAATAAAAAAGATTGAGATCGAAATTCCCGGAGCGATAGAAAAATTTTTGTCCAAAAATTTGATTTTGTATCAGGAGAACATGATACGATAGGAGGTCTTACAGTTTAGATTTTTTTGAATATCTCTTAAACTAATCGTTTTTCGCTATATATGGCCTAATACTTTTTTATAGAGAATACAGAGACGCATCGATTGATGCATTAAAAAATATACGATTACATTTAAGAAAATACAAATGACGTTGATAACTTTTTTATGGTTCCACCTACGAAAAAACTGAGGTCACCAGAATGTAGCCCTTTCGAAGCCATTCAACTTTTATTCCAAGCATTTTTTGATATCACGAAGAATAAAGGAGATATTTAATAAAAAAGATTGAGATCGAAATTCCCGGAGCGATAGAAAAATTTTTGTCCAAAAATTTGATTTTGTATCAGGAGAACATGATACGATAGGATGTCGATCGAAAATTTTTTCCGAGAAATGACGTCAACTTCTCAGAATGTCGAAAATTCTTGGAAATGACGTCAAATTCTCGGAATTTTTAAAATTCTTGGAACTGATGGGAAATTCTTGGAAATATCAAATTGAATTTGGATCGTACGAAACTTTTGGCCGTATAT
Organism: Apis cerana; assembly: GCF_029169275.1. Classification (NCBI taxonomy): domain Eukaryota; kingdom Metazoa; phylum Arthropoda; class Insecta; order Hymenoptera; family Apidae; genus Apis; species Apis cerana. The sequence continues at coordinate 9,919,168 of NC_083857.1, forward strand.
TCGGTTTTGTATTAGAAGAACATAATTTAAAAGGAATTTTTACACATATATCATACATTTACCGTTCTCCTACCTATCTTTTTATCATTTTTCTTAATGTTGCCATGTCTTCAAAGGTTTGAAACATTTTTTTTCACAGTTTATATCAATTTAGATATCGACTTCTTGCACGCTTGTCTTTTATAATGAATGCTGCTATTTTTGGTATGTTTTTTATCATTTTTTTAAATCTTAAAAAATGAAGGATTGTATTTTTTTTTATTTGGAATATCTCGATTGTTTTGAATACTCTATTACACAATACGTTATACCGGATATCCGAATTGTATTATCTGATATATCTCGCTTGTGTTTGAAAATATTAAAAAATGCTTTAAGTAAAATTTAAATAGATTCAAAAGGGAAGTATTGTGTAATTAGTTTTCTTCTCAGATATTATACAAAAGTTTGAGAAATTTAATTCGTTGTTTTTAATTGCTTCATATGTGTTTTGCATAATGTATAAATATAAACAGCGTATTACTTTTGATAAAAAAAACTATATCAAGCTATTTATAGGCAAGATTTGTTATATATTATATTGCATCATCAATAATTTCCGTTTCTTGTTCTTTAAAAGATATTCTGTTCGCCGAGTTTTATACTTGTTTCCCCTCTCTCTCTTTTTTTTTTTTAGGTCTTGGCACGATTTTCTTGATCTTGGAACAAAGACACTGTCCCATTTTTTAAATTCTTGAAAGAATAGATAGCCATTGTCCTGTGATCTACTCGAGGAACTTTTTCTCTTAAACTCAATGAAGGCTTATATTACATCGCTAAATTAAAAAATGCTTTAAAAATTTCTCAATTACTGGAAAACTCTTTTATGTATTAAATTATTTGAAAATTGTGTTAAATATTAATTATTTATTTTATGATATAAGATCTTGATAATTTATATTTTATAATTTTTAGAAAAACGGTCTTTTCAATTTTAATGTATTAAAACAGGTTTCTATATCTTTTTGATATTATTGAAGATAAAAAATTAAAAATAGATTTATCAAATATCATTTCTGCCAGCTTTTAAATTTAATAAAGCTATTTTGAAGTTATATTTATTCTTGAATAATTTGAATAATTTGAACATCATTAAAATTTAATTACAAGATTTTATTTAGATAATAATATAGTAAATAGTAATAATTATGCAACAAAATTGATTATACAATTTGTCAGTTGATACAAATTGAAATTTAAGATATAATTAGTTGATCTATATGAATTTTATCTTTCTCTTGACACAATTTGATTACATTTGTGATTAATTGCAGAATATTGTTCAGAATAAATTGAAATATAATTGATAATAGACAAATTTCGATTATTATTCTATCTGATTGAATCATGCTTTCCATTTGATGTATAATTTGCCAATGAAATAGAGTGTACATGTTCCTCATGAAAGTTTCTCTGTAAAAGTATTTAGTAGAATTAAAATGATTTGTAATTGTCTGAATGAAACAAAGGAAAGATATGAAATCTCAAGGTATGAAACAAATGAAATCTCTTATTTAAACAATGTATGAGTTCATATTTCTAAGGTAAACTTCCTTATATTCTTTCTTTCACAGTAGACTCTTGGCTGACCCGTTTTTCAAAACATACTTTTACTTACGGTGCTTTTATGGAGCATATCCATATTTTTTCTACGAACTTTATTTTACTTTCTTACTTACTTTACTGTCTATTAACACGATGCTAATTATAACTTTTATATGGAAATAGTAGAGAAGACAAGAAATATATCGAATTTTCCACATTTTATAAAAAGTATTTTATGTACAAAATGAAGAACTAAATTTTATTCTTTTATTTTTTTACAAGAAATTTCAGAAAGTATTATTAAATATTGCATCGTTATTAAATTTTCCTGTTGCACATTTCGTTTTTCTTCTTTCATAATAAAATATATCCTTACGCATTTATCATTTCGTTCTTCTTCTTTTGCAATAAATCTCAGAATACGTTCATCGCAAATTTCATTTACAATAAATGGATAAATAAATCACTAAAACATTATGAGATTCGAATTTCAATAAATTCAATTCATTTCAATTCTCTTTTTTAAATTTCAAAAATTATTAGAAAAAATAATTAACACGCACACACACACACACACACACAATTAATTTCCATATCTATTTTATTTCTTCTCTTTTATTTTTTTAAATTCTATTTCAAATACTATTACAAACAATAATCTATCGTTACAAAATTTATTATAACAGAAAAAAAAAGGAGAAATTACAAAGCAATCAATGTAAACATTGACCACATTGATAGGTCTCTTTCTCTCTCTCTCTCTCTTTCATTATTCCTCCAACAAAGTATCCCTCGGTATTCCACTAATAGAGTCATCAACTTCCGTGTTACTATCCACTTCCGTTCATTAGGGAACTTTTTCCGGTCAAACAACGTCGTTGAAGCCGAGCATCTCGATTCTTTCGATCCTCTTCCACGTTTATGTTTCCTTTCTGCCGATTCAATCCGGGGAACGATTCCTCCCTTACATTCAATTGCTAATGAGGCCGGGATAGGAGGGGGAAAAAAGAAGAAACGCGACCATAACGAGCAATAAGCCGAGATAATGGCTTCTCCGAAATATCCAGCTGGTGCAACGCGCGCAACTGAATGCAATGATTTTGTCGATAATTTGCGAGAGCTGGTCGTGGTCAAGCTATCAGCCACGCCCATTTATTATACCGGTCAAACAAATGAAGAACTGTTTTCGATTTGATCGAATAGAAATTCACGACAAATTTGCGTACGTAATTTTGATAACGAATTTCTGATATCCACTTTATAGATACAAACGAAAATTTTATTCTATCCATGGGATGAACTTTCAACAAATCTTCATTATTGAATTATAATCCAGTTCAATCATTGATTCAGAAAAAATGAAATCACGAAGATATTAAAAAGATAAATTTTTGAGATAAGAAGCTTAAAGGATTGAAAAATGGGAGGGGATCATAGGAAATATTTCTTCTCAAAAACAATTTAAAAATAAATGAAAAAGATTTCCATAAATAAACATGAAATTATTTCTTCGTTAAAATTATACATCGCATATGCAGAATAACGAAAGCGACGAGTTCGAGAGTAAATCTTCATCCCCTTATGCGGATACCCGTCAAGTGTAACATATTCTGTCAAGTATCGACGATTCTACGTTGAAGTCAAGAAGTTTCAAGGTCGCTTTGATTTAATACTCTTTAAAATTATATTCAGAGGAAAACATATCACGGTTGCGCAAATATTTGGCTTCGTTCGAAGACTTGATCGACGGATTGAACGAAAATTTTTGCAAAATTCGCGGAAACACCGATTGAGCATCCCTCGACGAGGGATCGTCAAGCCTGACAAAAGCACTCGATCGTTAATGCCTGGTAATTTTCATCGAAGGTCACGTCACTCTGTCGAAGGCGTATCAATTTGATCTCGCGATAACCACCAGCCAGGGATTACATTGGTCGGCGATCAATCATTCGTTAACGAGTGACGCGACGCTTGCATAATGACGCGGTGCACGCGAATCGGTTAACGGCCATTGAGGATCGTATTTGTGCATTGATGTCAAACCTGGATACATTTGTTTTCGTCAAAACGAGCGGTTGGAAAAATTTTACTAAGCCTGAAGAAGAAGAAGAAGAAGTAGTAGTAGATGGAATGATGAATGAGAGTGTCGATTTTTTCTAATTATTACTTGATGCATGTTTTGTATGAAAAAAAAAACTGTCAAACCGATTGGATGTTTTATTTTTTGAATCGATTGGAAAATGTGTAAATGAATTTAAAAAAAAATTGATGACAACGAAAGGTGAGAAAGATATGAATGAATATCGATTGGAATTTTTTGTGATTAATTACTCGACGTATTGCTTGATATTAAAAATATCGCGTCAAACCGGTCTGATGAAATGATATTTTGTTTTTAGAATCAATTGTGAGAATTTGAAAAAAGATCGATATAAACATTCATTAAAATCCATCATCGAAATGTATCAACGTAACAGAAATAATAACAGTGATGCAGAATTCGTGTTGTTTTCGCGTCTGCATAATCGAATATACGTATCACTTCAGATCGATCAAGTTTAAAACTTGTTCCACTTGTACATCGTCCCGCTGCATCTCTGTAAGAAGTTTTTTTCCTCGAATTACATTCACTCGTCGAATTTAAATTTTTATATCATGCAATCTCTCGAAGTTGAATCTACGAAATTGTAAATTTTCAAATTCGATATATTCTTTAAAAATGGATTAATCATGAATGATATTGTTGCGTAAAGATTATTACGCCAAGTATTTTCTATTATATTAAATTTTCTTTTTCTATTTTATCGTAATTAATTTCTTAATTATGAATTTACGTAATTAAGTTACGTTATTTTCAGTACGATTCATTTAAATTTACGGACGTACTTCTCTTTTTGTCGTGATTAGTTCTTTGATTACGAATTTTTTATTATTCGATTCACCTTATTTCCAATTCGCTCAAATTTAAGTGAATATTCTTCAACAAATGTTCTTCAATTGATTCTTGATTTTTTTTGATAACTGGTCACCGCTCGCGAATTTGTCGTCGAACGATTGAATCGATGGAATGAATTTGAACGCGAATTCCCCAACTTGAAACTGTTTTCGAACTAGCACAAAAAAAAACAAGGAACACGAGCTGGTTCCATCGATCACGCGGCCCTTCTCGCCCATCCTCGAGCTCTCGAACGGTCTGGAAATCGATCACGAGCGGCGGGGTGTTTCCGTTCGAATGCATCGCGATCCCATGGGGTCGATCTTCTTTGGGACCCGTCTCAAGTTGGAAACTTCGAGCTCTTTTACTCCGTTGAAACCGAATATGCTGGTCCCTGAGATGAAATCATTCCTGAATATTCGTTGAAAAAGAATTAATTATTAATTTCAACCGATTGAGAAGCGCTTTTTTTAAGATTGTTCTTTGTTCATAATTTTATTTATTTGCAATATAAGATTTAATTTTTCAATATATAATTTTTTTTCGTGAATTTCAATGGTTAAATAAAATTTTTCATGTTTTCTTTCTTCTTATATATTATACAACATTTTGTAATGAAAATTTATATCGAATCTCTCGTCTCTATAAGGTGTAACATTTAATATGAAGTTAATATATTTGATTATTCTATCCTGGTCGATTTATCAAATTTTTAATAAATTTATTATCTGAAAATTGTGATATTGTAGCTAAATCATTGAATTAAAATTCGTAATTAATTTTAATGAAAACTAACTTTAATTTTACATATCTGTCGCTTTTAACAAAGTAGTGAAAATATATTCCAAGGTTAACACGAGTACACGTGACGCATACAGCTGGTCTAATGTTGCCAGCAGACCAAGTTTTATGGCTGCTGTTGCAGAGAAACATTTATTTATATAGCTCTGTACACGACGCGAACTATTTAATTTTTTAAATAATTTTAATTTATACTAATCATGGAAAAGAATTCAATTCTATTTGAAAAGTGATTTTCTATTATGATGAATAAGTTATTCCATTTTATGTCTTTAAAATCTGACTCTTCAACGTTACCAGAATTAAAATATGAATAATCAAATAAGATATCAACAACAATGTCAGTTTGAAAATGACGGCAATATATTGATTCACGCGAACTGTTTATCCGTTTCAACCGTGCAATTCAAACATTTACATTTTCAAAACGATAATGACAATTTAATTGGTATATCCACGAATTTCATATTTGCGATAATTTATTAAATTCATACAATTTTAAAAATTATTTTGTTTTATCGTTTTATTTATTTATTCCATTGATATGTTTAAATACTTTCTCCCATTATTTATTTATCCTGAAGAACAAATTATAAATTATTATTATCTATAAATTATAACGAAAACATTCGTTTCAACGCGATATAAGGTATTACAGATTTATCATACGATAATGACTTCTACGATTGTATTTCATCCATTGTTCGGTCTCAGTTGCGTGGAAAATTCGACGCTCCTTTCTGCGTATTTCACAATCAACGATCTAGGCGCACATTTTGTACATTGAGATTTAGTTTCCGCTGTTGGATTTATACGGTACACGTAAAATGGAAAAATTTATGATACTCCACTAAAATCCCCCCTCCTTTTTGTTTCAGCTTCCTTTTGTAACAACACGTAAATATCACAGGCATTGTATCACGATTAACATAAAATAATCTCTATGATTCAAATTCGTAGAAACGAATGGCATTAAAATTTCGACGATTTTTTTCGGATAATATCATACATCATATAAAACGTAAAGTTTAAAATATTGCTGCGTTTATATCATTCGTATAAATATTTGCATGAAAGCGTAACGCTAATAAATGTTACATTTTTTAATAAATTTTTAATAAATTATTAAGCAAAAATAAAAGGCGAAAATACGTTTCGCCTCTGGTAAATAAAAATTGTAGTGGAAATGACAAGAGTCAATAAATGTGTAATATATATTTTGGATTTATTTGCAAAAATACAAAAATATTTTTCTTTTTTTTTATATATATTCCATCCTTTAGAAGTTTTTTATTTTTATTTCATCGATTTCTTTTCTCATTTTATTATTATCTCGTAGCTAATATGGTTATTTGCCGAATAAAAATATATTAGCGATTTTTATATTTAAAACGTATTCAAATATTCGAGTAATATATAAAAATATGTTATATTTTTGTAAAACTTTAAATTATTAAATCATTGCATTCTTTTTCTAATACTCTCGAGTTTCTGTCCCTATTTCCTTTAATAAACTGAACCAACTTCTCTATACACGGTAAATACAAACAAAGGATATTCTAACAGCTTTGATTGTATTAACCCTCTGGTGTTTGCGAACTGCTTCCTTCTGAAGTTAGAATTTAACGGGTGGATGCTATTCATTAAATTTTGATTTGTTATTACTATCAATCATAAGTGACGTGTATTGAAAACTAACAAGATGTAATAATATGATATATGATATAATTCAAGATCAATTTATTCATTATATTATAATGTAATATTCATTATATTATATTCATTATAATATATAATTCTGAATTATATTATAATTACCGTATGTGAATTTAATAAATAAATAGATAAATTACAAATTATTTTTAAAATATCGTTGCTCGAATATATATATTTTTTTTAAATTACACAAGAACAAATTTTTATTCAAACGAAACTTCTCATTATTATCCCAATATTTCCCTTCGTTTGCATTATGCGTCGCATTATATCATTCATCCCTTTTAGCTTTAGGTGTATGCAAATGGGTGTTTCATTAAAGCCGGACCTAAACTGCCTAGTAAAATGGTTTATTGGCGACGGGAGATACCTCGAAATCATGTAAACAAAAGCTCGAGTGTTCGGTTTTACGTAACGCGATCCGGAAAATGGATCGTTCGATAAGTTGTGGCTGTATCGAACATTCGTGCGCCGATGCCGCGCATAATTCATTACTTTAATTCTATCGTTGCTTTTCATCCCTTGTTAACGCGCTCAAACGTTAAAACACAGCTCTTGAGCTTTGATCGGCGAGGAGCATTCAATGATAATACACCGTTAAAATGTTATTAATTTTGTTTTTAATGGAGGGTGAACGTTTCCATGAACGTTATCCGAAACTTTCGGGATTCAATTTGGAGGCTTTTTGATTGCGGTCATTTTGGCGAGATTTACATTTCAAAGGGTTGGAAGAATCGGTATTGATCGATAATTACCGATTTAATCGTTAGTTGATAAATATTACTATCGTTAAAACTATCATCAACCAGAAAGAAGGGGAAAAGAATCCAAAAATTTAAAACTTCTAAACTTAAAAAAAAAATCTATTAATTCGCTTCAATAGATCGTTAAACCGTTCTCTCCTTCAGAAACTTGAAATAATTCTTCCCTAAAGCGAATAATTCAACAGAGCTTTCCAAGAGCTTCTCGAACGAATCTGCACCTCCTCGCCCCAAGCTTAATCTTCCAGCAATCTCCAAGCAAATTTATGTGTTCTTGCTTGCTGCTTAACCAACCATCGTTGGTATCATGCCGCTAATTCCTTTATTAAATTCTACGTTCCAAATTCGCAGCTGCGTGCTCGCAGACGCCATCCTTAAAGGGTAGTAATCCGCGTAACCATGGGATGGAAACAAGCGAGTGTCACGGGAAAAAGTGCATCCGACGTCGCGAGCATGGTCTCGTGCGATTGCAAGGCCATTGTTCCCTTTTTTTCCTTTCCAGTATTTACTAGATCTTCCACTCCTCCACCCCTAGTTTTTCGCGCGCGCGTAACGAGGCCGACAGAATGATTTTTCCGAGTTTGCGCCTGGTTTCGATTTTTTTTCTCTCTCTCTCTCTCTCGCCATTCAACGCGTTTCCACGATGGATGAACTCGAATAAACGATGCACGTGACCACGATACACGCACAATGCATTTTCGTTACCCTCTGCTGCATCCTTATCGTCGCTCTTGCTCGGGATCTTTTATGGGAAATTTTTCGCGTTTCCTTGGAATTTCCTAGCAACGGATGGGACAATATAATAAATAATGGACTACGAATAGAGGAAGAATAAGCGAAAAAAACAAAGGAAAATCTCTCGATTAAAAATTGGATTAAGAGAACGATTATCAGATATATCCAATGTTGATTATTCGAGGCGTGCGATTATTTGTTCGATTATTTGGCCGGTTGTTGCTCTGTTCGAGTGAAAGTGAATTTCTCGATTGTAATTGTAATAAACACGATTATTTGCATATTCGTGGAATACATATTGCGAAGGGATCATTTTCGAATCATAAACTGTAACTTACAAGTTCAGACAAATCACTTTCACAAGGAAATTATAAATTAGACGAGAAATAAAACTCTATTTAAATACAACATAATCTCTAAACTCTTTCAACGTTTTTATATAAACACACTTTTGTCAAAATTCGTTTTAATAATCCACTTTCTAACGAAGTATCCGATGTATGGACGTTCCAAGGTGTAAGAAGGCGAATCAAAGATTCGCACGTTTCTCGGATGGGAAAACAACGCACGATTTTCCTACGGTATGCGTCACGTATTACCCGCCGGATCTTGGCGCGTGGCAAGTGCATCCGTGACGAATACAAGAACGACGGAAGCAGTATGCATCGATCTCGTGGCGGCACTTTAACAAGGAGCATTGTCGACGCCCCTGCTCCGATATAAACCCAACCCTTCGCCGTTGGGACGTTTTCATCCGGGCTGCTCTCGTTCTCGATTAATTTCCATTTATATTCGCCGTGCACCCGACCACGACGTGTTTACAAGAGACTGTAATTGCGCGGCCCACGTGTATAGATCGTTCGTTCGGGCAGACGTTGTAAGTTTGAATCGTGGACTTCGTTATTCCATTGCATCGTGGAACGAGTTGACATTGTTGTTGTGTATTTAGATTGATTTTAATCTTTTATGATTAAACTCAATAGGATCGATATTTATAATCTTTAGAAATGAAATTTTGAAATTTAACCTTCATCTTGTAATTTCTGTACTTCTGTTAAACGATACGAATGGAAGGATTGAAAATTTGATTCGCTTTAATCGATTTAATTGTAGAGCGTGTTCTTCACTCGTTCTAGTAAAAATTGGAAAAATCCTAGAATATTTAAAATTAGAAGAAGTTAAGATGAATACTGAACGATTGTATTAAATTTAATTAGCACGGAGAAATAACGATTTGATTTGATTTTACGTAATTTGTTTGTTGATCAATCAAGTAGTGGATGAAGATGAACGGAGGAAAGTTTCGATGGAAAGATCGATGGAATTTTGTTATGTTCCCGATGTTTGGGTCAGGAGAATTGATTACTCGGTACACAGGCTTCTAATTTTGTCGTGTTTGTTACTTCGTTGGATCTTCGAGTGGACTGTTGATGTTTTGTTCAATACGACGAAGTTTATATGCTGCGATGGGTAATATATGCCATAGAGGGTTTTGACGAGAATTGATGAGATTATCAAAGTTTTGATGAAATTGATTGATAATATAATTAGCTAAAATGAAAGTATTAATTCCTATTGTACCATGTGATAGTGTTTACATAACATTGAACAAATTAATATTTATTTATATATATTCGATTTCTTTATCATATTTATTTATTTAAACAAATATAATCGCAGAATAAAACAAGGGAAATAAACAATTAGTTACCTTATATTAAGTTATAGTACAATAATTTAGTATTTAGATTAATTATAATATGAGTACAACACGAGTACATGTTAGACCCTTAATAAATTCAATTACGACGACATCATTCTAATTAATGTTAGTGTATCATTTCGAGTGTACGAAATGCATAGTCGCAGGGTCGTAATCTACAATGAAATTTTCCATTATCCAGACAAGCTCGAAATTATCTTCATCAACTTACATTAATAGAAAATACAAAATTAAATGACAGAAAATGTTATGTGTATTAATTTCGTAAACCCGATCGATTAATCGATAAACTCAAATATAATTTGTTTGACGCGATAATAACCCCGATAATAATAAAGTAAATCAAAACGACCGATAATAATAAAGTAAATCAAATTTTTGATAAATTTCCCGATGTTCCCTCGTTTCTTTTAATATATCTTTGGTACATCGCCGCCCGTTATATTTCACGCTTATGCAATCCATTTTCTCGGACACGAGCGTTGCTGGATCACCGCATACCGGCAATCGATCGTTTGCGTGAAAGCACGCGCCATGGGGCGAACAAAAAGGGATGGAAAAGCGGTCGTCGAACGAAAGGAACTACGTGCATGATTGCGTCAACGATGGAGGAACGCTTATGCATTGCATAACGTCACTTAGAAATCCTTGGATGTGTTTATAATGTTTATAATGCGAAAATTTCAGTATCGGGCTAACAATTAAAAAGAATGTTTTTTGGTTGCAGAATAAATATCAGAAGATTTTAGAGTCAGAGATTTTACAGATTCATATACTATTTTTGAAAAATAACACTTTTTCATCATCCGGATGTCAATATTCATCTGATAGAGATAGAGAATTTTAATCTTTGCAGAGTTTCTCTTGAAATTTTTTCCAATTGATACTTTCAATTGATTTTTCCCCAAAATATATCAACTTGCTGTATACCCTTTAAATTATTCTTTCAAAAAATATCACATTGAAGACACAATGAAACCGTAGATTATTAAATATTTTTGAATAGTAAGGACACTTATAATAGAATCAAAATTAAGATCAAACTCAAAAATACTTAGAATTAGAATTAAAGAATTAATTAAAGAATTAAATGTGGATATAAATTAAAAAATTTATGATAGTGTATTAATTACATAGATATTAATTATTTTGCTTTCTTTATATGATTTGACTTGAATTTGAAAAATAAAGATTTGATAATTACGAAAACCCATTTGCGTATTGACTACGATTGAAAGTGGATTATTTTTAAGATTAAATTTGGATGATTGGACATTAGCTTACATCGTTCCATTTTGATTAGTTCGAATTCGCGTTGTGTTCATTCCATTTCACCACAACTGGTATTGTTCAGCCTCAGTTCGTTCCAACTCGCGTGGTTTCGCTTCAACTATCACCAATTTGTCCCGATTCGCTCCAGGTATAGCTGAATATAGATGTCTACCATTAGTGATCACTACAAATGGATAAGTGTTTTGGCTAATGAAATCCTTGTGATTCAATTCGATATAAAATTTAGAGTTATCAAAATGAAGAAATATTTTTACACGAATAATTAGGAAACGAATCAGTTAATGCGATTTATTTAGCAGATGGATTCTGCTTAATACTGCAAATTTTGTTTACATCAAAAGTATCTTTTATGTAAAAAATTCCTGTTGGTTATTTTGAAATTATGAAAAGTAAGAAACAATGGAAATTTTAAAAGAAAACTGGGATTTATTCGATTTGAAAATGAGAATTCTTTGTTGCACAGAATGCAGTGCTGATTTTTTATTTTTTTTTGTTAAGAGTTTTACAATGTTTAACATATGTAGTCGAGGAAAGTTTCATTAAAAAAGTTCAAAATTAACGTTCAAAGAAAGTAGAAAAATCTAGAATAAAATTAGTTAAAATAAAGGTAGTTAAAATTCTAAGGAATTTTCAATTAAATTAGTTCGATTCGCTCAGAAGAATTTTAAATAGTTCAAACGAATCCTTTCGCGACCAGAATTTGACTTCTTACAACTTGATTTCATTCATTAGGCTGAAGCTGCAGGCTCTTTTCTTTCGTTTCAATTACGAAAAATATTTTATGTACACATTATGGAAAGTTAAATTGGATGGAACTAGAATTCAGGAAGAAAATGAACTTATTAACGATCTCCTTGAATTTTCGAAATTACAATAGTTATTTTGAGAATGACGGCCTTTGAATCGACCTTTGAATCGGTCTAAAGAGTAAAACTTGATGTATAAAGTTAAGGAGAACCGGGATCGGGAATTCGATAGAAATTGACTCTGATTCGCGGGAGAACTTCGATAAGCGAGAAATTCTGATCCTTTTGAAATTTCGTTACCTTGCTGAACAGGATTGATAGAAACGTCGAATAAATTCTGGGATTCGACTTGATCCCAACTTTGAAAGATTTAAACTGCTTTTGGACTTTTTATGAAAAATAGAAAGGGGTCAAATAATATTGAACAAAAATTGAAAAAAATTGTTGCTGTTATTAAAATGATTTTATTTTTTAGAAATAATGTAATATAATTATAATATAATATAATTTAATAATAATATATAATAAACGAATATATTTTATCTCAATACTATTCGAAAACCAAAACGTGAAATCTCTTTTTTTCAATTTCGAATACAAGCTATTCAAGAGAACGTAGACGTCGCAAGTTAATAAATTCAAAAACAAAATAGCAAATTCGAACTTGTTTTTCGATTATCTTCAATCGACGAAAATCGTATTTTTCATTTAAGTTCACTGTAGTTTTATTAAAACCAATATTTTTCTATTTCATAACCGAAATCGGTTGCGATTCGTAAATAACACACGGCTTCCACGTTGCAACAGGAAGTCCACCATTGCAACAGTTGCATGGTGAAAGATGAAAAAGAAACCGAGGTTTATAGGTTCTTTGAACCGTTCTTCGATCGACCTGTTTCGTGCTCCCCATTCAGCTTTGGTACAACTTCAGAGATATTGAAGATCATTTTTTGCTTTGCTTTAACATTTTCTTTATGTGACACAAGATTCAACAAAGTTACGGACATAACGTCTTTTAGATTCAATATAAAAGAATAGCTGATAATTCTAAAAAATCTAATTCAAAAATCTCTTGTTCTAATCTTTTGAATAAATAAATTTACAATGTTAATCGATTTTATAATTTATTTGATAGCTTAATTATACTACTTGTCCAATTGTAACACGCTTGCACTACTTGACTGATTATTATGTAATATATATTAAATATGTTTTATCATTACTATGATTATTTATGTCAATTACAATTGATCATAATTATTTGAGCTTCTTTTCAATAACACCTTCAAATGACTCTGATTCTCCACTTAGATCTTTTAGAAATTTAAATGATTTTATTTGTCTGATGATTATAACTTTTGATTCAACTTTAGTCCAATTAAATTTTGCATGTTGTATCATCTTAGGTAAATTATATAATATCGTACTTTCGTATAGTATATGAGTAAAAGTTTTATTGGATAGTACATATTTACAGAGGTATAAATAATTTTCACGAATATATTTATCTCTTCGATTCGTAGCATTCCATAAAATATATTTGCTCGACATTCTACAACTGTGGAACGTCTCCAAGTTCTGCAACTTGGAGAGAAGTTCTGCGTCTTAGTAATGCTGAAGTTCGTAGTTCCTTGGCTACGATTGGTGATCAAAGATTTTCGCATCTTCCTTGTAACCATTCAACTTGTATTTTTATGATCTTTGCATACTTCGCATTATTATGAACGTTTGCTGAAATAAATTTGTTTATACTAACTTTATCATAGTCATTTTATTACTCACATGTGTTTCTATACTCTGCACTGAATATAATGTTTCCACGTGATTTAAGATATTTTTCTTTTTCTAGTTTTTCTCTTTCAAATTAAATACGAACACGCGCATGTACTTAATATATAACGAGTTGAAATAATTAATACACCACCGTCCAATTATTTATAATTCTAAAAAGTTTAATTACATTCCTGTTGTTCGTTATAAAGTATGCGCACAATTATATTATTTTAACGTGGTACAATGGAAAACACATCAAAAGATACATCTAGAAATTAGAATATATTATTAAAGTATAAAATATCATCTTTGTAAACGATTATTATGAAAATTTGAACAAGTTTAAGAGAAGCACGATATACATAAATGATAAAAGTTTTTAGTTTTGATACCAGACAAACACGCTTCTGTATAATTTCATTTAGTTATTTAAATACGTTTGTTATTAATTCGAGAATTCTGTACTAGTTAAAATCAACGTAAAATAAATCAACGTAAACAAAACCAAACTCACCACTCAAACAACACATCAACGAACTACGAAGCATCTATCTCTAAGCATGAGCTCTATATATCTATAAATTACAACGTTATTACGCATATGGAATAACAAAAAGTCAAATCGAAATCATTGGACTTTTTCATCGCGAGAAAATTTCATCTCGAAACAAATGATAGTTAATGTGTACCAGAGATATTCAAATCCTCGTCTCTCGTTAACCCGTAATAAATGTCATCGATTTATTCATGGGGTGAATAATTAAAGAGAAAAACAGCCGATAAATCGTTGAATAAAAATTGAATCCGTTGTAAATTGGAAACACGCGCCGTTTCTATTGCACCATGCTTATTCACCGATGTATGTATACACGTGTATATTTGTAAAGCTCGAACATCCTTCGATACAACCAGGATCGATGAATGTTTAATTTCTGCCACGTTTCTCTCTTTTCTCTCTTTCCTTTCATTTTTTTTTATTTTTGAAAAAATAAATCTCCACAGATACACGTTTTAATATACTTTATTTATTTTATCGAACAAATTTGATTTCCTTCTTTTTCTTCTTCTTTTATTTTCGATATTAAAATCGGTGGACAATTTATAACAAACACAGTAGATTCGTACAAAGAAGATTGGAATCATTCGATTGCTCGAGAAAAAAGAAAACAAATTTTTTTTCCTCGAATCTTTTTTCAAGATGATAATCGAAATATTGCATATTTTTTTATGGTGTAAGCGTGAATATTAAATTGGCGTAGTTAATGCCTCTGTGAATTCTGTGAAACGTAATTTCTTTCCATCGAGGAATATAGAAAAGAAAGAAAGAAACAGAGGCGAAGAGTAATACGCACAGAAGGATGAACGTTCCGCTCGATTAACACTGGAGAACAATTCCGAGCCTTCGGTTGAACAATCGAGTTAATTAAAGCCAGACCTTCGTTAGCCGTTGGCGTGGCTCGTTTCGCTCGTTCCAATGCGCAGATCGAAGATTAAATGATAAAACAGAATTACTTGAAACCATTCAGTTGTCCCGAGCCCGGCGATGTGAGAGGGGAACGAAGCTTGAAACGTGTGGCCGACAATAAGGCGGATTTTATATTCATTTGTATTCGTTCGTGAATATATTTCACCCAATGTGGAAAGTAATGTGAACAATGAAAGAATAATGTTAGCCAACAAACATATAATATTATTTACAGTAATTAATATTGTTACAACATATGAAGAAGAAGTAATGGAAATATTGTATGACTTAATTGTAGAATTATTCTATATCTAAAAATTCTTATTAATCGATCGGAGAGATATAAATGCAGTGATAATAAATATCGTTCTCATGTTAATTCGCTATCCATCTAACAAAGGATTAACCAAATCTCTATTAATCTCGATAAATAATCATAGAAAAACCATAGACGATAATTCACGGATGCGTTGATATCTTTGACTATAATATCCATCGACCGGGCCGAAGAGGCGCATTGGCGCGCGCGCGCGAATATTGAAATTTTTAATTTGAATTTATAATATGGAACAAGAGGAATGTATAAAGAAGGAGATGCTCTGAACGACAAAGCGGCAGAATGTAAATTACGGAAGAAAAAAAAGGAGGGGAGGAGGAAAAGAGAACAAAACTTAAGGGGAAGGAGTAAGAGGTAACGTCCTTGAGTTGACGCAGATCTCCTAATAGAGTGGAAATTTTAGAGAGGGGAAAAAACTTGGCGAAAAGTGTGACCCCTGTAACGTTAAATTGAAAAAGAAACCGGTAACCTTGCAATCGTGCACCTTTAATTGCTATCTTTCTTTTAAAAACGTTTCTTCTTTTGCACGAGACCAGTAATTGAAACTTCGCTCGCATTACCCAAAATTGCACGGTGAATCTCATCTTCCTTCTTTTTTTTTCGTTTTTTTTCACTTTCTCGCGATTGTTTCTATTTGTTTTCCTTCCTCTAAAAAATATACGGTAAAGTCTGAGATGGTTACTTTAGGGAAAAATTAAAAATAATATATATTTCGGAATGTTGTATTTCGTTTAATTTTCATGTAAGCAATTTGATAGGATATCTGTTTCCATATATTTTATTTAAATATTTTTTTAATTTTTCCGACCAAAGAAAATTTTCACAAGAAAACGCTCACTGAATTATTATTATCCTTTGTTTCGTATTTTGCATTTTCGTTCGTGTTTTGCAATTTTGAGATATTTAATTTGGAATATGGAAAATTATAAAGTTATCCAGAATATTCATATTTACTTTGATTATTTTTTAAATTTCTTCATGGAATATCGCAAAAACTTTGTTTACATCGATTCGTGTTTCGCAACTTCGTGACATTTAATATATTTAATACATGATTAACTTCATATCCAGTTATCCGTATAAATTTTAATTACACGAGTTTCAAGGGAATTGACAATGATGGGCGTTGCATAAGCGATCTCTTCTCATTTCCCTGAAAATGGACTTACCGCGAATTATTAGTTGAACTTGGGACGGTAGAGTAGTTAGAGGCTTGAGCAGAATTTTGGCTCATAAGGTGGATTAGAGTTTCGGGATTCGGACGAATTCTTGTTGCGCTTGTGCGGACAATGTACGGAGGAGTAATTCGTGGAAAGTTCGTTCGAATAATTAACCTCGCGGCGATTCAGCTATGCATGAATAATGTAACAAGACGTTTCATAATAACGACCACGAATCCAGGGAAGAATAGAGATGTATCGTAGAAACGAAAGAATATTTGAACGCTTTATATATACGATCACGCGTATACGCAGGTTACAGGTTCTAAATGTTCGACTTAAAATGCTCGATGTAGAAATTTTTCAGGTGTGCTGTGCACTCTTCTTTTCATAAAGAAGTCTTTGTTCCACGCTCATTTTAATGAGCACTTTTTTAAATTTCACCGGCTATTTAAAGGCACAAAGGGTGCCGGTTGAAAATCAAAGGAGAAATTTATAATTTCACGCGAAAAGTAAAACGGAAGGAAATGATATGGGGAAACGAGCGAGACAGATTTTTTTTAACTCAACACGGAAGAAAACTTTTCGACCATGGAAGGAACAAGTCGTTTCGAGAAATCGAGATTCGAGAAGCATTGCTATTTTCTTTTCGAAGTTTAATTGAAGTCGTCGGTATCGGTGACTTTATCTTGAAAAAGAAATCTTTCGTCGATTTTACCCCGGCTTGCTTTTGTTTAATTAATTCCGGCTCGACAAACTCTTTCTCTCTCTCTTTCTCTCTCTCTTCGTTCTCTTTTCGCTCCGTTTTTTCGATAACTGGACGAAAAAAGTTTTTTTTTTTTCTTTTTTCTTTTCAAAGTCGATGGAAAAATTCAATAGTTCAATGTATAATATAATAATTGGGAACGTGATTCGGACCACGTTTTCCAACGTTTTGGAATTTAAATCGTTACCTTTCGAGTTTACCCGCCTTAGAAACGATTCGAGTTCGAAGAAATCCTGAATACGAATGTAGGA
The DNA here is from genome assembly GCF_029169275.1 of Apis cerana. NCBI lineage: Eukaryota > Metazoa > Arthropoda > Insecta > Hymenoptera > Apidae > Apis > Apis cerana. The sequence goes on from NC_083857.1 coordinate 9,937,214, forward strand.
AAGGAGAAACCAAAGATTCCAAGTTTTTCTCTTTGTTATTCCAATCTTTGTATGCTTTTCTGACGTTAGCTGGTTATGCAAAGTCGTTGGATAACTTTGTCGATTTCCTCTTTGGAATAATTTCCTTAGTAGTTGCTTTAAAATTTTCTACTAGCATTTTAGTCGGTTTTTATTCCTCGTCTTTTTTCAAACGATTGGGGATAATTGCCCTTTATCCTCTCCTCCCGTTTGTGCCACGAATGCTGGTTCTGTTACGAGGCAGAGTAATATTATAATTAAATATAATTATTTTGGAAAAAACGAAGTTGTCGAGAAAAAAAATAATATGAAAATTGAAAGAAATTTTCTTCTTTAATAGAGGAATTTAAAACAAAGAATATCAAAATAATAGAAATTAGGGATAGAATAAATAAATTGATTACACTTTATATATTTTCCACGCTATTTCAAAAATTTTTTTAATATTTTTTTGATTACCAAAATGTAAATACCGAAACCTAAACATTTTCCATTACAATATTTCTATATTAATAATTTTCAAGATATTTTCAAGAAAATAAAGATTTCGATTAAAACGATTTTTCAAATAATATCAATTTTCTTTGAAAGAAAAAAAGACGCGACAGAATTTTCCAATTAATACATATTATATAATAAATTTAATCGCCAAAATCTGTCTTGATTCGTTCCATTCTTCCGTGAGATTCGATAATTCACGGCTGAGTAAAATGAAATGTGTGCACGAATCGAACGTCGTTCATGGAGAGCTCACTGCCCGCGTAATTTTCAATTATATTTCAATGTGACGGGAAAGCCCGCCAATAAAAGGCGTAAAGTTTTTTAATTAGAGACCTGTCCCCCGAGTTTTAAATGAGTCGGTGTCGGTGACGGGTGGCGGACCGGAAGTTGAGGGGGAGACGGGTTGGAAAGGATGGGAAGAAAAACTGGGAATAAGGGAGATCGCGGTTCATGATGAAAGGATTAAAGTTAATGTAATCCCCAAGAATTGGGGAATCGTTAACCCGACATTGGTATTTTTTACTTTGATTGAAAAAATTGAAAAAAAAGTAGAGAGGAGGGAAGGAAAGAAGAAAACAATATGTTCATTGATAAAATTATGGATATATCTATTTATAATATGTGTTCAAATTTAAACATTGGAAAATTGAATCGAGAACTTTTGTGAACCACTTTTTTAAGTTTATTGAAAAATTGCGTGCTTTTTTTAAATTAGATTTAATTTTCGTTGCGAGAATATCGATTAATCGCGGGATATTTTTGCGAGCTCGCGGTTAGAGGAATATTTTTAAACGAAAATTGAATTATTGTTTGTTCTTTATACAAGTATTTCTTTTTGTTTTGTTTTTTTTTTGTTTAAACTTTTTTTTCCTTCTTTTTAATCAGTTGTTCCAATATTTCCAATTTCAAAATATCGGAAATATAGAGATAATAAAAGATTTATGCTATATAACAAGTTATATTTCGAAGAGAAATTCTATAATTTAAACCTATTAATAAAATCTTTCCACATTTTATCCCAATAATTTTATGTTAATTTATGATTATTGATATATATATTTATAATTAAAAAATCGATCTTCAAATCTAAAAAAATAATCCAATTCAAATTTCAAAAACTCTATCATACGTTCACAATTCTCGAGGTAATTTCCCATATGGAATTCACACAATTCGTCGCCATGAACTCTTCGAGTCATATCCATTCTCCCTATGCTCCATTTACTCTTCAATGTGTATGCGGGTCTTGGTCGAAATCTTATTCACCAAAACTTGGAAATTTCGTTCCTAAAGTCGAGAGTCGTTTGTGTTTCCGCGCGGTACCTAAAAGTGAGCCAGAACTCGTCGAACTCGTCTTCTACTTTCTTTATTTACATTACTGCTTAGGGCCATTAGTTACATAGTAATACTATTCGATAAAGTTCGTCACAGAAGATATATATTTATCTTTTTGACGATTCGATCCTTGATGATCTTTAAAATGATGTGTAAATAAATTTTAAACAAATTTATAACAATACATTTCTCAAGTTATCTGATCTAATCTAATCTACGAATTAAATTTTTTTTTATAGAAACACGCTTGATGATAATGTATAAAAAATTCTCCATATTCAATCTTTATTATTTTTATTAAAAAATGAAAGGAAGAAAAGAAAATTGAAATTTAAAAATTTTATATTTACAATCTATATCTCGCTAATAATTTAATCAAGATATATATAATATATATATGAGTCTGCATATCACATGATCGTTTCAAGATCTTGTTCGCTGTTCTACTGTTAGAAATTCCCAGATGAAAGGAAAAAGTTTCGTGTAATTCTTGTTTCGCATTTTTTTAATCGATGTTCAATTATCAATTCGGCGGCTGAAGTGAATTCTACGATGGAATCAAATCGAGTCGCATTTCTTTTTCAATAACAAAGCCGATCTATTGCGGGAGGTAATTTTATCGCGGATCAATGGATTTGTCGATGGTATATCGCGAGATCAAAATTCGAACGGAAATTCTCTTTCGATAAACTTCGGCTAAAATATAATTGTAAACGGATTAAACGTCGATCATTGATCGGATTCCTGTTCAAATCGTACAATGACGTTAACTTCGAATAATCTAAACTCTGGGAGTACAGTTTTATTCCTCCATTAATTCTCTTTCTTTTATTTTTCGATTTATCGTTGCGTTGGTTTAATTTGCTTACGTGTTTTCGTACGTCTTTTTTTGCTTAATATAATTTTCGGATAATTTGAGGAAGAGGCTTAAGATAAAAAGAAGTGATTTCGTGTCTTTAAATAAATGATTGTTCATAATTTTTTTTCATCGGTAGAAATTACCGTGAATTTTTATTCCTTTTGAATGATTTGCAATTTCCATCTTGAATAAAATGATGGTAGTCGAATAAAAAAGTGCTTGTTAATTTTAATGAAAAGTTTTAAAGTTTCACCATTTTCACCTTTGAATTTCAAACTCTCATTTTTCAATTATACTTCTTTTTATAATGTGTTTTGAAAATCGGATAAATGAAAACGTTAAAATTAGATGTTTCTCTCGAAACATTTTAAGGTTTTATTTCAAAGTTCAACAACGAATATTAAATCATGCGATACGAGGGAGATATACCTGTCGACATTTGTTGGTAAACGGATTTGAGCACATGGACGATAGGTGGAATCGGGACACGATGATTCAATTTACCGCTGGCGGGCATTGATATCGCAATGGTATCGCGTCGTTTGACATTTCGCGTGTACTATCTTATCACGCTCGTGATCCACCATGATTTCGTTTTCGATAATTCGACTCGTTTTATATTAATTTAGAGGTTTTCTGCTAATTTTATCGGCCCTTAATTGATCATTAACTGTCAATTTCAATTTTAATTATCTTCAGTTTATTTAAAAAGATAATTTGTATCAAAATTATTCCATCTTTTATCCTCTCTTACTTCAAGTTCTCTTATTCTATTTTAAATTAATTAATTTGTCTATTACAAATTACTTAACATGTTAAAAAGATATTTTATAAAAAAAAATTATGATACAAAAGAATTGTGTCATCCAGCAAAAATTTAAAATCACATTTTAAACCACCATCACTATTCCACGATAAAAATACATCTTCAAACCTCATAAATCCCACGTCTTACGATTTACGACATCTGTCTATTTAAGACCCAGCCCCACGAAGCTTTTCACCCCCTTTAAACCGGCTTGAGAAAGCATCAAAAGCTCGAAGAATAAAGCGGAAAAACCGAAAGATTCTCCCACGCCAAAATAAATATATATGCATATTAAAAAAAAAGAAAGAAAAAAAAGAAAGAAAGAATTCTTCCCGTTTAACTCCATTTCGTTTCACTCGCCATCTCATTCACTCGAAAGAAAATCCAAAGGCAAGAGTAATTTCTATAACTCTGAATGCGTGCCTCGTTAGCCAGCAAAATATGACATTTGTGTCACCGTGTTTCATTAACCGTTCTTCCCTTCCACCGGTTAAACTCCGGCCGGTGAGGAACAGGCCATTTGAGGAAAGGCTGTACAAAAGGGTTGTGCGACCTGGCCTGCCCCCTTCTTTTTATGCTCCTCTAAATTGCGGGGCGTTAATGCAATCTCGGCTCTCCCCGACACAAGGTTGCAGGGTGACACAGAGGTGACCTCGGACCACCTCGCCTACGTAAAATAATGTCGCTAATTTAAAGGGCGTCGGCACGCGACGATAAATCCCTTCTTCCCCCACGAAGGGGATGTTCCAGGTCGTTTTCCGCTCGGCGAATTAACGAGGAATGCAACGTATCGCGTTGATTTGTCACCAATCAACATCTTGGTGGATCATCCAACGATAAATCTTTCTTGTCGTCGTTAAATAATCATGGATCGCGTGTCGTTGTGGCTTCTTCAAAGATTGCAAGCTTTGTTTCTTTCGTTATTGCTGTCGTTGTTTAGATTTTCTGACGATGGATAGCATTAAGAATGATTAAATATTTTTTTTGAACTGTGGATTTGAGGATTGTATGGGTCTTTCTGTGGAAGAATGAATGTTGGTTTCTTTCGCTAGTGCTGTTTTGAAATTTTCTGGCATGATTGCATTTTATGATTGCATGAATAATAATATTGTAATTATTATTATAGTAATATTTTTATAAATTTGTATAGATTCTTTATAATAGGAGAGTATTGGTTTCTTTAAATTATTATAGGAAGCTTTTCTTATTTGGAAGAAAAAAAAATTAAAAGTAAAATAATCGATTTATCGTTACGATATAAATATTTATATATTTAAAGTATATTGAGAAATATTGTTAACACATTTTATTTTAAAATCACAGTTGAAAAAAATTTATAAATTTTCAGTGGCACTTCAATATTTTAAAAAAGTATCGAAATAGAAAGCCACTTTTTTTCTAAATATTTCACCTCTTTTGCATTTAAGTATTTTAATAATGAGAAAGGGCAGAGCGTTTCTGAAGCGAAAAATATTAAAGTAGAAAGTGGACGATCTTATCATTATCGATCAGTTATTAAAGTTATTAAAAAAAATTGTTGGAAAAAAGTGGCCATTTTATCGTACATAAAAAATAAAGAATAATGAATGAGATTTTATGAAAAAAAAAGGGAAAAATAAAAAGAAACGTTAAAAATAAAGTATTTTCAGTACTCGTAAAAATGATGCAAAGAATCTTTTCACGATACCAATGATCGTCTATAGATAAAACCACATATTCAGTTTCTAACAAAGTTTTACGATATAGCATCGGATAACGTGAAACCCCGATAGAAATTGGTTCACGTGTATTGGTTTGAAACGATCCATCGATTGTTAGTCTTTCTGGTAAATGTCAAAGGATTCTACTCGACCAAGTTGTCCACTCTATTCAGATATCTTGAATGCATATATCAGTTTTTGTTCTTGACAAAGCTCGTTTTGAATGAGACTTCCTTTTCTCTATGTTGCACACCACTCTTTATTCTCTATCAACTAGCATGAGATGAAATTTCTCATTCAATTATAAATATATTTATAAAAAAAATTTTTTAAAAAGAAGTTTATATTTTTCTTTTTAATGGTATAATTATTTAAAAATTACTCTACGTTCATTTTAGAATATTAGAATTTTTTAAATTTATACTTTATAAAAATTATACGAAATTTGTAGATATGGAGATAAATATATTAAATTTTTAGAACTCTCTCGGAAAAAACTGAGTTCCTGTCGCGTAAATATTTCCTTTCCATCTCTTGGGAGTGATCTTTTTTTCAATTCTCACACCGTTCTCGATATTACATCTATATCGTACACGTTTACATCACTTCGGGGACCAGCAAAGTTTTCTCGTACGAAGGAAAAGAAATTTCAAAAGGACCTTAATCCCAATCCAACAAGATCCTCTTATAAGAAAAATCGTGTTATGTAAAGTATCTGAATATCGTTTTAATAAATACTTTCTTTATAAATAAATATCTTTTTATCATTACTATTATTTTGTTCTTCTTATTATTCTTCAGATCGTTGTAATATTTAAATTTTCACAAGAAAAAAAAATAATAATCATTAATTTCGATCGAAATTAAAATGTTTTTTATCATCTCATTAATTTTACACATAATCCATGAAACGAGATCAAACGATTTTCTCGTATCTAACTAAACAATTCAATAAAATCTGTCCAAAATCTCCGTTAATCCTATTTTTCAATTACTCTTATCCCTATCTCTCTAATATTCTCGCTCATCAGTTCAAGATTCTCGAAGCGTGATCTCAACTTCTTCTCGTAGCAAGAAATGGACAGGGGTTAAAAGGAACTTGTGTGAAGGGGAAAGCCGAGGAAGGATTTTTTCCTCCGGAATCCTCCGGTCGAACAACCCGATCCCGAGTTCGACTGAACACGGCTTCCAAAGGCAGAGAACCGTGTATTTGGATCGTGTCGTCGCAGCCGGTGCGCGATTCGCAGCTATCCCATGGTTGTCCAAGGATTCGCTCCGATGGATTCTCGAGGAAATCCATGGAAATAGGTTGAACCGATGCAATCACCGGTCGGTATGAAAGTTAACCGTCTTCGTGAAACTTAGTTGTCCATTCCGGAAGTGCCTATTGCCTTGAGCCACCTACGAACTTGCCCGCCCGAAAATTGAGGATGAAACTGTCGTCTGTCGTTGTCAGGTTTCGTGTTTCGCGTGGGTCGAGATGATCGTCGTGCATCGATCGGCAGATACGCTCTATTTCGCGGACGAAGTTGATCGTGCATCGATCAAGGGATCTCTGGTAATCAGGATCAGTCGTCGTGATCCGATGGATCGGTGTGTGGATTCTGCTCTAATTGCATCGTTCAATGAGATGGGTGGATTGGATTAAATGTACTCTCGGATTGTGGATGTAATGAACTCTAAACTCTTGATGAACTTTTAGAAAGAATTCTTCAGAATTCTTTTAAGAGTATTCCGACTTCGATGCGCTTGGGTTGGATTAGGTATGCTCTAGATTGGATCCAATGAATTCTAAAGAACTCTAATCAACTTTGGGAAGTCTAAAAAGAACTCTGAAAAAGCTTTCTAAATTCTTTATTTTTTCTAGCTTCGATTCGATGTGACGAACTGTAAAGAATTTTAAAAAATCTTTCGAGATGTTTAATGTCTATGAAAAATGAATATTATTTAAGAAGAAGGAATTTTAGATTATTTAGATTATTATTTTTAGGAGTGATAAATTATTATTTTGAGAGTGTGAATCTGTTTTGAATGAAAAATGAAGAGAATGGAAATTTTTTCTACGTTCGAATGATAATAAGTGAAGGAATTATAGATAAATAGATGGATATACGATATTATTATTTCGATTTTGTCTTTGACATTTGGTTTTATACTTCATTGAAAAACAAAATGTCCAGTGTGCAGTCGATGAAAAAGAACAACGATAGTTCGGTTTTTATATACCGGAGTTCTCGAAACTTTCAACGGGATTGTTTCTCTCGTTGAATTTACTTTCGAGCGACTTTTGTTCGCTCGGATTTACGACTATAGGCGTGTAAACCGCGGTCGAGCACCAAAAGGAACAGAAAATCAAGTTTCGTGAATTGTACAAATGACCAGAGACCTGGAATTGCTACAGAAAGTTGTCAAATCTCATGTCAGAATTAAACAAATTTTATTTTTCTACAATTTTTTTAATTTCCGGAATTCTAACAATTTTCATTTTTCGTACCACTCCACTCTTTTTGAAAAATTATTCTCTTTAAAGAAAAACAATTGTATTTCAATAGTCTCTTATTCATTATATAATTTAACAATTAATTTGTTATTCAATATTAAATTTTATATTCAAATATGGAAATTCAACGAGAAGACATCGTAAGTATTTTTACGATATAAAAAACAAATAATAATTAACTATAAATAATTCTATTTAGAGTTCTATTCGGGTTAATAGATTCTCAATGATCACGTTATTGAGATAATCTCTCTATTAACAGGTCTCTATTAACAGATCCTTTATCGGAATCCAATCTCTAATTGTCATCACCTGAAGAGGAATATATATTTAGATCTTGGTTAATCTGACAATATTCAATTCCATGGGCAGTTTGAAATTATCTTGATAAAAATTTGTAAGTGAAATGTTTCAATTAGAAAATATAATATATTTTGCTTTGCAAAAGTATAATATTACAATAATCTGATATATTATATTTAGTAACGAAGTACTTAATATATTAGACATAATGAGACTATCGAGGAATCCACTAGACATCAAAATTCTAGGGATCACTAAATCTCGAGTATTCATACTAAGACCATGCGTTCCTCAAGTTCAATATTTTAGGAGATTATTAATTATCACTTTTTACATTATATTCTATATTTTACGTTTCAAATATTGAATATTAAATTATTTCTTATCAAAAAAAGAATTGTATATCATGGAAATAAATTTTTATTTCATAAATCATACTCTGCAACAAACTTTAATAAAATTGATTATCTAAAGAAAATTAATAGCACAGATATAAAGTTTGCACTTTGTTATTATATTCTGATACATAATTTAACTCGAGTTGACATTATTAACGTTTATAAACGTTTGAGAAGCTCTTATATAATTATTAATTTCAGTTCTCGCTCTATTTTGTAATGGCGATAAAGATAGCAAATAGCTACCTCTTTGAGGCTTTCTAACAGTCTTTGTAACAAAGTTGGACGCATGTGTCTGCAAAATGTCGATGGTCGTTCATACGACTACGCGAGAAAGGTAATGCAAACCATTTGGAAAGGAGCATCTGATATCCCAGTTTTATAGGATTTCGTGGCGTTATAAATCGTTGAATCGCTTGAGATCTCATAACAGGTGGTAACGCGCATCTGTATTTTCCATAGTATCTTCCTTTCTGTGCCTATCGTGTCGAAAATTTCTACCTTTTTTTGTATCTTTCTCTCTCGAGAAGCTGGAAAAAATTTAATAATGGTTGAATTCGAGCATTTAGAATGCGATATAGATTCGAAGGATTGTAGTCCCTAGATTTTCTCTTCTGAAAGAATCGAAGAAATTTATAATACGATTGTTATGCAACGATTCGATATTTTGAATAGCAAGTTTTATAAATGATTTTGTGTGAAATAATTGTTTTGAGTTCATCATCAATACAAATTTTTAGGTAAAAATATAGTGGTATTAAAATGATTTCTTGATTTAATATATTTTTAGAGTATAATTAGAGATAGTTTGAATTTATTACAAAAAATTGTATGATAAATGTATTTTAAATGACATAGATATTAAGGGAAAGAATGAATGATATATTGGATATAAAAAACATTTTTTCACAACAAATTTTTCAAATTGTTTTTCGAATTTGATATTCGAACTTTCCTTGGGTATCGTGTTCACTATTATTTACGTTCACGTCTCTACGCTCGTGTTATGCAAAACTCAGAATTCTCAAATTTAAAATTGTATTATGGAAATTTTAAAATTGTTAATTTAATTTTAAAATATCTCATTACTCGTAAGAGTAATTAGAGATTAATAAATTGTGAATTTTTATGCAACATCAAATTTCCTAGGAATTTATTTACAGCATAATGAAATATTAGAAAAATAATTATTATTTTCCAAATTCCTTATCTTAATAATAAAATCCTCGTAATAATAATTGAATAATAACCATATTTTTTCAAAAAAACGATATTTCACATTCATACTTCACATTCATACTACAATCTGATACAATTTTCACCTAATACTTCCTTTCCTTTGTTTCAGGTATGTACATCTGTAATATCCAGAGATCTATGATATCTAAGAATAAATTTCGCCTGCATGCGTGAGTATATGTTATCGAAAACGCTTTCGAGCTTCTTCTGCGCGCTTCGATACATTTCTTCCGCTTGACCTGAGGCGTCGTCGAATTTTTCCACGAATATTCCGCGTGCCACGATCGCTCAAATCGATCCCTTTTTCTTGCTCTTCTTTTTTTTATCGCTCTTTCCACATTCTTATCGGCGTATTGTCTTGTTCGCTGCGCGATTAGATAGACGACAATTAAAGCGAAGTTACCGACCTTTGCAGAGGAAAGCCGCATTGTACTCACGGTTTTCCGTGAAAGGATCCATTTCGCGTCTCTTTCGAAATAAAAGTAGAGCGAATCGTGAAATTCATCGCAGAGTTAATATTAAGCAGTTATCTCGCGAACGTTCCCTCGGCGAGAACTTTCTTGAAATCCATTACGTGGAATTTTTATCGTAGATTCTCGATGGATCATGGATCAATTATTTTTTTTTTAATTTTTTCTTTATCCTGGATTCATTCGAAATATTTTCTTTTTAATATCTTTCTTTTTTAAAGTAAAAGTTTTTCGAATGTTTTAATCGAATTGTATTTTTTATTATTGATTTATATAAATATTATTTAAATATGCAGATGAAATTAAAATAAGTTTTTTTTTAATATAATGAAAGATAAAAAAAGATAATTTTTCAGTAATAATAATTGTCAATGACATTTTTATACGCCTTATGTAATATATTTATTTAATTATATTTTTGTTGCAGAATTATTAAGTTGAATTATTTAGTAACATTTAATAATAATTGTAACAAAAAGAACACTCGGTATTCAATATTATGAAGATTAATTTAAAAACAGAGAGTAAAGGTAAGTACCAGAAATATTTTCACGTATAAATATTCATAATTACCAATCACGCTGATCGATCTACGAATTTCGTTTCTTCAATGTCAAATATAATTCAATATAATTAAATCGTGAATTATTAACCAACGCAAAGAATAATCCATGTTCGAACTTAATTAACCAACTACGGGGAAGAATGGGCAAACATTTCTTGGCAAATATTTTAACCTCGAATCACTTTGCAAAATTCATCCTATACTTTATAAAATTCAGAATGAAATCTTCTCGGAAGCCGGTAGATGCCATAAAAACCGCATTCCACGCTCCACTGGTCTAAAAATCTACTTTACCAAGTAGATTGCATACGTTTCGCGAAACTGCTTTATACTTTACACTTGGAAACGAGAAACATTCTGACGGATGTTGTATGTGTTAACGGAAGGAAACGCGTAATAAATTTTCCAACTTGCCGAGTGATGACCATCGAGTTCTTAGCCTCGCACACGTGAAGAATGAGATTTCTCGCGTGTTCAAAATTCAAAAGTTACCCGGGAGCTTGAAAAAGAAAAGCGGAGATAAATGTAAGGAGAGAAAGGGAGGAGGGAATCAAATCAGCTTTTCTTAAGGGACGAAAATCGAACCGAGAAACGAATTTGCACCTCCTTCCTTGTCTTCGTTTCTATTTCAGAAATGAAAAATTTCAGAGTTCTTTGCTCTGCGTATCTTTTCGACATTATATCCTTTGTTTAATACTTTAGGTAAAATGATTTTTTTTGTAGAAGAGTTTTACAAATAATAGTAACTCGATGGTATTTTATTCTTGTTTCCTTTGAAATTTAGTTGTGAGATGAATGAGATGTTAGATAGGATCACTTGGGATAAAATCATTAATTTATTAGAAATTATTTTTTCAAGATGGTTTGAATGATATTTTATATAAGATTCGTATTAAAATATATTTTTAAGATTATTGTAATGTAAATGAATTTTTTTTTGTATTTAGGTATGCGTAATGATATTGAAATGATCTTTAAAAAAATCAAATATAAAATATTATGAAATTTAATGAAAAATGTAAACATATTGTTGAATTATGCTAATTTTAAATTGTCTTGAAAAATCTGTATTTAAATTTTATATAAAAAGTTATATAAAAATCAGTTTCTATAAGAATCTTCTTACCAAAAGAATCTCATCGTATACAAATGTGATTTTTTTTCATAAATTGGATCAACGTTATTTGTTGCGAGAAGAATGAAAGAAGGAATAAAAGAAATCTTGTGCACAACGGTATGACATATGGACACGTACGAGCACAAGAATATACAAGACACGTACGTACAAAAATGTAAAATGTAACGGAAACAAAATAGAAATGGAGTAAGGGAAAGAAATGGTGGCAACGGATGATAAAGACAATTTTTACCTGCCTCGCATTCGAGATTCAAGCGACGTTATCGAATGTGACAGAATGTCCAATGCAACCAATTTGCTGAATTTCAAAGATATCAGATAGAGTATATCGATATGATGCTTATTTGGACAATTTTTTATCTTAAACAATTTTTTTTATTATTATTAATCGACGCAAGTTTATTATTGGAATAAGCTAATAAATTAATTTCTGTTTAATTAATATTCAGAATAACAGTTTTTAATTCGCTTCCAAAAGAAATCTTGATCTTTTAAAGCTTTGAAAAGTTGTACAACTTTGAATATAGAAAAATATTCGAAAATTTAACAATCTTCAAGTTTTTAAATAATCATTGTAAGGAGGAAACTCAAATTTTCAAATCTACTGAAAGAATTCAATCAATTTGAAATAAATTTTTCGAAGTTCCCAAAGGAAGAAAAATATCTTTACTTTTTTATCTCTTACTTTCCCTGATATAAAAATATCTTCGAGATAAATCAACTGTCACTCGACTGTAAAACTAGAAGAACTAGAAAAACTAAAACTCTTGAAAATGATATTCAGATTGATTGTTGACCAACTTTTTTTTCCACGAGGTTATTTAAAATATCCACAATTTTTCTTCCAATGTACATTTCATTATTATTAATGTTCTTAAACGAAATAAACAGAATCGTATCTTTGAAACGTACCTATCATTCGAGAAGCGAAACTCTCTTTCGAATGGGCCACGTAGTAGTCGACGAGTGTGACCAAATAAATGTGTACGAACGAGCCAAGTTGTGAAGAATTATTGGACAGAGAAGCGACATGGATGTTATAACGTGTCTCGTATCATGAGCGACAGTGTCGAATTGAAAAGCCAGGATATTTCATATTTTTCGTGGACGTGGGTGGATTAACGTCGAGTGGCAATGGCCGACACGAAGAAGAAACGGTACATCTCCTGTTGTGCTCCTCCTCGACGAGCTCGAGACGATAAACAAGAATCCAAGCGCGGCCAGAGATTGTTCCAGATGAACGAGAGCCGAGGCCGACGTCGGCGCCAGTTCACCCCGTAATTCATCTTATCACTTAGCTAAGGAGGTTTAAATAAAGACACGCCTCGTTCTCTCCTGCTTTTTCTTCCATTTTATTTCATTAGCGAGGGCTTCTACACGATTTCCTACGGTGAGCGATGAGTCTGCCGCGAACCTTTTTCCGCGAGTTTTATTGTCTGAGATCGCGGGGATTGGGAATCTTCTCGAAGATTAAGAGATTGAACTTTTTTTGAAACGAAGAAAGGAAGGAAGGAAGTGTCGAAGTTCTTGAATCTTTTTGAAAAATTATCCTTGAAAATGTGAAGTGAGACGAAAGAAGAATTCTGAAAAATGAAAGAGGAATTGGAAGACGAATGCAATTGATTTGAATAAATTGTATTATAAATTGTTGCTGAATATAAATAAGAGAATCTTATTCAATTCTCTCTATTAAATTAGGCAAATGTTTCGACATAAAAGAACATTTCCATAAAAGAATATCGACATGTAATATACATATATATATTATTCTCTCTTTCTCTTTCTCCCCCAGTGTCGTCTCGAAAAGATCATACGAATTTCACAATTTTTTTAAAGTAATTTCGTCGTTCGCCATGGCGCTGAAAGAAGCAAACGAAATTCAACACGGAAGGGCTTTCCTCCCTTCCTCCTCTTCCTTCCTTTTTTCCCGCGCAAACCTTACAAAGCACCGGTGAAATTTAATTTCGGTGCCAGTAATTGAGTTTGCACCCCCGGTCGCCCTGTTTTCACGCATGGTAACGGTTTTTCCCTCGCTTTTCATCTTTTTTTCTTTTTTTCTTTTTTTTTTTTTTTTTTTTGCTCAACATCAATTATGTTGTTTATTTATTATACATAGAGATCCGATACACGGGTAATGTTGCTGTTTTATTTTACTTCGGTTAAAGGGAAACACGACGTAATTGAGCGCGTGTTTGCACAATGCTTACGCGAATTGTTTCCAGATTCGTTTATACCGGGCTCGATGAATCTAGATTGCAGAGGGAGGATAAGGAACATTTTGCTGCATAAACGCAGGCCGCGTATGAAACGCTTTCGATTGTTATTGTTTTATATTATTCCGGATCCAAAACCGCTATGCTATTGCAGGTGATGTCGTTCGAAAGTTTGGTAGGAGGGAGATGAGGAGTAACGTGACGGATTATGCACGGGTTGTGATTGTATTACACGTATAAACGATATTATTATGTAACCTCAAACATAAATGTTATGATTTTGATGATGAAAGTACTTGAGATAATAATGATAAGAATGAAATATAAAATATGATATACGGAAGAGAAAAAAAAGAAATGGACGAAGTAATTTAATAAAGTGGAAACTATTTACAATTGAACTTTGCTGAATCTGTCTTTTTCATAGAAGAACTTTAACTTTAACTTTACGAAGGTTATAGAATTTCATTTGTATCATTCCAAGATTGTTGCGCGTCGAACTCGATCACAAAGTTCATCTTGACTTCGTGGGATTTCAAATTCTATCATATGGAATTCCAAACTTGAGATTTCAGATTTTTTGAACTTTAAATTCTAGATATTTAATTCCAGGCTAGAAAATCCCCTTTTTTTTTTTTTTTACTCTTCATCATAATTGAAATACATTGAAAATTACAAAATTACAAAATCAGTTGCAAATCAATGGCGTAATTATATAAATCTTATTCCTATCATTTTGAGAAAAAAGATCTCTTAAAACCGATTTTTTCTTTTTCAATTATCTTTTTTCTTTTTTTTATATTTTTCATCAGTAAAAGAATTTAAATAAATTTTATCGAGCAATATTCAACAGTATATCTCTAATATTTCTTCGAATCTTTTGCAGTTTATTTAATATTTTTATTTATATATGCAAAAATTTTCATATTTTCTATGAATCTGTGATTATATATCGGAAACTATGATCCATATTTCTTTCACAAAATTTCTGAATACTAAATATCGTTCACATTTACAATTAATCGAAAAAAAAGTGAGAGAAAGAGAGAGATAAACATTTATCCAAAATACAAAAGAGAAACAGGATAAAGGAAAACAAAACGTTTTCATCGTTATTATTCTTGTTATTGTCTCGTTTCAAAGGATGAAAAGTCCTGTGCAATTATTATCTCGAACGCTGGACTCGTTCGAAAAAGTACACGGTTTGCCTTCTTTCATTCTCCTTTTGCCGCCCTATCTTAATTACTTAGAGAAGCTTTCATCATAAATTACCAACGAGACAGCTTTCTTCCCGGCGTGGAACATCTTTAAAATTATAACAATTGTCGGCCAACTTCGACAGAAGTACTTTGCTGAACGTTTTTACGTTCGTTTTCAGTGCAGTCGCCTTTCGAATAATTTCCCTAATGAGTTTTATTCTATAATTAGGATCAAAAAGGGTCCACGTTGCGATAATCTTCTTTAGATCTCGTAATCCTGCTAGTTTTGATCTCTTTTGTGATAGAAAATCGCTCATGTGTAAAGAGAGAAGTGTCTCTCGAATTTGAAAATTGCCTTTCCAAAATTTTAGTCTGCACTTTTTTAATTAAATGAATAATTGAATAATTCTATTCTATTTTATGCTATTTGTTTATTTTTTTTATTACATTACATGAAATATTATATAAAATAATAATATAAAAGTATATAATCTTTATTATAATATATGAAATATAAATACAAATTTTATTATACAAATGTTACAAATATCGTAGAAAGGGTTAAGTATTTCTCTATCTATATATATTTGGAATATCTTTTGTAATGAAGATTAAAAATTAAACATTAATAATGTAAACTCATTTAATATCGTAAGCAAAAGTATTTACATTTTCTTTATCGTGAGTTTAATTTGATTTTTTTTTTAAAAATCTATTTCTTCCAAAATTACGTTCCAAATAAAATTATTTAATCTGGAATCTTCTTCTGGAACCTGAAAAAAATTGATTAATTAAAATCAATATAAATTAAAATTCATCAATTAAAATATAGAATTTAGAAGCAAATTATTTATTTCTTTTCTTCTCTTTTTCATATAATAGTGATACAAGTATAATAGGAAAAGTAGATAATAAGTAGAGATAATATGTAGAACAAAGATAGGTAAAATTGGACACGAAAAGAAACGTCTACGATTTCATCAATTAGTGATTTGTGATTCTTAAAACAATGCAGTGTAATCAATTTTGGATGGATATTCAATTCTATTTCTTTTCTTAATGTGAAGCTACAAGATAATCTCAAAATGTATTCGTGAAATATCAGTTTAGATAGAGTTTCATTTATTTTGTTTTATTCTTATTTTATCAATTTTTTTTGTCCTTTCAGTCATAATTTTACATTGATGAAATTACAAGTTTAAGAATTTATTCACAATATTTTTGTGATTTTTTTGCTGGACCTATAACAAAAAAATAAAAATTAAAAAATTAGAAATCAGATATCAGAAATTCACTGTCCATTCTCCCAGCTTATTGATATTTTCATTTCCAAATATTTTCAAAAAAACCCTGTATCAAAATTTCTTCCTGTTTAATTATTATTGTGATCGCACGTGTTCAATCTTATCTTATCTTCTTCAATATATTAAATAATTTTATTTTTATCATACGTAGTGAGCTATCTCATACAACGCAAACAATCACGCTATCGTCGCGTTACACGCAAGATCGTACATTGACCCAAGAAAGCGAAACGAATGAAAATCGAGCCACCATTTACTTGAAAATAGCATTTACTCCTCAATGGTCTCTGGTTCCTTAAATCCTTCACCCCGTGAACCCTGTTCCTTCGATCGTTTCCCACGCGACCTGTAAAATTCCTTCGGCGGCTCCAACATTATCCAACCCGGGGGAATCATGGCCAGGGGAACCATGGTTCGAAAATATTCGGCGGTGGGAAATTTGGGGCGAAATACGGAGGGTGGATGATAGTTGGAACGATCCCCCCCTCCTCTTTCTCCTCCTCTTCCTCCCGATCCCCTCCTCTGAACTGGCAGTTTAGAGCCTCCGGAGTAAATACAAGGGCGAGGAGGAGGGTCACAGAGAATGGTTGGAACGGGTACATATTCGGAAGTGAGGAAATTTACAATCCAAGTCTAGCCATATATTAGGGAAAGTTACTTCGAGTCGTAAATGTCGAAATATATCAATAGCGGAACAGGACGACGTACAGTGGTAATAGCGATGCTGGAATTTTGCGCGTGTTTGTGCATGGTATATGTGCGTGCGTGCGCGTCTGTGTGTGTGTGTGTGTGTGTGTGTGCGCGATGCACGATCGTGTGCTTAGATGAGTTAGTATGCGTTAAATATCCCACCTCGGCTGCCACCAACCTTGGGTACAGTTATCGACGAGACTGTTTTAGTCGGCGAAACTGACCCGATTCCGATGGCTTTCGATGAATTCGCCAGCTTCAATCGCCAGTTTCAATCGCCAACTCGACAATTAGCTGGAATTAACTAATTTTAATTAAATCGATTTGTTTTTCTTTTCGAAATTCGCCTTGCTTAGATGATAATCAATTTGACCTTTGTCTTAGGATTTTTAATAAACGTTTAGAGATAAAGAAGGATGCGTAGATATTGAAATAAGTGTTAAATGATTGATATGTGATTTAAATGATTACGATTTAGAATACACAGGTAAGTATGATTTAACTATTTATTTTTATAGCGTAAAGAAATTGTAGAAAGTAGTATTTTTCTTGTAAATTCGCTTTGCCTTTGGCTAATCATTTAGAATCCTTTAGATTTCCAGAGATGAAAATATGTAGATTTATTTAGAATGATACACAGGTAAGTGTTGTAAGCTATTTATTTCGTAAATATCATAAAACGTAAGAAACAATAATATTTCTCTTGCCTTTTTTGGATAATCTTTAGAATCCTTTTAATTTTGGAATTGAGCTCACAAATGTAATATAAAATATATATGTTATAGATTTTAGAATGTGTGATACCTAGTATAAAGAATTTACATGATCGATTATGAATATAGATTACGAAACGTAATAAATGATACAGTTTGCGAATCAAATCGATCTCTGTTTCAAATACAATGAAAAGAAGCAGATGATCGAGCACGAGGATGGTCGACTTTTTGATCCAAATTAATTAACGTCGATTGCGAAATTACTATGCACCTAGGAAGTGAAGGGCATGCTCGATCGGATCGGTTCTCTTTGTAGCACGCTCGAGACCATTGCAAATCTTTGCCACTTGCCCTCGCAATTCTCTTGGTGTAGTGGCTGCTGCCGGTTAAACAAGAGAATGAGTTTGTTAAATTCGATTCGAAACTCTTTTACTAACCTTTGTAATTATCGAAATTTCTCCTATTTTCCTTTTTCCTTTTTTGCTTATTAGCAACTAAACTAGAAAATTACATTTAAAGTTTAATAGAAGATGTGACAAAAAATTGCAAATAATTTTTGTGGGAAATATTTGTCTTCAATAGATATGTAAATATGCATCAAACTCATTTTTCTTAAGAGACTTTTCATGTTTTCAATAATAAACGTCACATTCGTGACACTGATTATATTAAATTGTTTCTTAAATTAAATTGGATTTTAAAATTAAAAAGATTTTTTTGACAGATTGATAGAATAAAATTACTAATAAAATTCAATGTTGGGGGATAAATTATTAGTATAGAATTATGTATTTCAAAATTTAATTTTTCTTTTTTAAAAATATTTTTGTGAATAAACAAGGGAAAGATAATTTTATCGCTGATGAACATATAGAAACGAAAATGTATTCAAAGAATTTATGTAATTATTTCGCAACTCTTCACGAAAACTCTCAAGTTCGTTAAATATATATTATATCTTTCATAGCAGATTAAATTTTTTATAATTTTTCTTAAAATTTTCTTATAAATTTTACAAATTTTAAAGAATTAAAATATACAAAAAAATCTAATCATTTTTTTCAAAGGAACAAATCTTATCCTTTCAACTTGGTCCTTTAAAAACCAATACAAAATAGATTTTCTCATCCCGAACGATATTTCTATTTCTTTATCACTAACCAGGTCAGCTTTGTTTCAAAGCCATGTCATGACATATTGGCCTATCCTTACAAAGTAGACTCGGTTGCTCGTCGTCGTCACAGAAGATTTTTTCACTCGATTAATCGCTAATCCCCTGACCGTGTTATTTAACAGTTATCGTTCTTCCCTGTTAAAATACACTTTTCAATACGAGTCGATTGATACGCGTCATGTTTCTCTCGCTGGGCCGCGAATTCGATTTCAACTTCGGTTCCGTTTCGATCCTATACGTATATATATATGGAACAGTCGCGAGATTGATTTATTTTTCTTTTTTTTTTTTTTCCTCCCTTAACGATCTTGTAAAATCGACAAGTGAACGACAGGTGCAAACTAGAGAGGAAAAAAAAAATCCGCTGGAAATATCATCGAAAGATCAACGCGTATTTTTCAAATAAAATTTTTTTCACGTATAAATTTCGAGAAAAAATAATAAAAGAATGAAAGGGAGGAAAATGAACTGTTGCAATATCATTGAACCAAAGACTAACGATTACAAGTATCAATGAAAGAGATTAACTGAAATTTACCAAATTCTGAAAGATTAATTTTTTAAATAAAACTTTTTTTCGCGTGTGTTTTGAAAAAAATTTTGAAAAAGAGAGATACGAAACGATTAAATGGGAATGATAGACTTTCAAACTGTATTTTTTCGAACAAAATTTTTTTTCACGCGTGTTTCGCACAAATTTTGAAAACAAATTTGAAAATCGAAACAAAAAAAGAGAGAGAGAAAGGATGATCGAATATCATATAAAATTTTTTGGAACAAAGGTCGTTTAATAGTCGCATTGGCGGAAATACGAAGCGATTAAATGGAAGTTGGTAGGCTTTAGGAATGTGTCGATGAGACGGTGACCTTATCTTAGTCGAACAGACACCAATTATCAGCTTACCAGAAACCTCTGCTTCCAGTACCTGTAATTATCTCGAGCTTATTGTAATTCGAGCCCAAGACGGAATCCTTATGCATGTGCATCGCTACAATGTCTCAATGTTGGATATCGTGCGTATAGAATGTTGTTTTGCGTGATGTTATAGCTGCGTGACTCGGGAAGAGAGATAAAAATAAATATTTATTTTGAGAATTTTATTCTAAACCAAATAATTGCTTATTTTATTAGTAATGAAATACAACGGTAAAATTTTTTATCTGTCCATTTATCTATTTTTTTCTATCATTTTTCTTCGTTATCGATGAAATTATTTTATTTTTAATTTTCTAATAACATTTCCACTTGTAACATCAGCGAGAATCAAAGTAAACGGTTTAATACTGATGAACAAAGATGCAATAATGTATGAGCAAAATAGTACGGATGAAAGAAAAAGCGAATGCGAGAAATGTGACAGAATACAAATGGAATTCTGCTAATAAGATACGTGACAATTTTTTATCATGAACAAAGCGGATTTTCTTTCAAATAATGTATAAGATTGCTGGAAATTCTTTCTAGATATCCTCAAGTATTCGTTGTATCTCAAGTAGAATAATGGAATAACGAAAGATAGAATAGAATGGAAAAATGGAAATTAATTGTCGATTAACGGAATTTGAAACGGCGAGTTGTCATGTATTTTTTATCTTTCTTTAGAAGATTTGATTTAAAATCGTGAAAGATATTGCAAAGTTCGAGGATTTTTTGCTTCGAGAAAAATATGCAAAATGTGAAACATCGTTTGAATTTCGTTGTTAAAGGGAAAATATATGATACCTTGGATTTTAATGGAGTGGGACCTAACCTAACTAAGTCCGGCAAAGTGCTTTTTCCCTCGTGTCCTACATTTTGTACACAAAAAAGCCTAAAATAGTAGGGTAATTTAATCTACGTATTTTTCTTTCTATTTTTAATCCAGTATCAAGTGCTTTTATTCATAATTATAAGATTTATATATTTCATTGTTATATATTTTTTTTTGAAGATTATTTGTATTTTTTTTTTATTAGTAAAAATTTTATCTATTATAAATTATCTACTATAAGAAATTTAATATATAAATTTTTTAAAACTTTTTTCTCGCGAATAAATTAAATTTATAAAAAGAGAAATTTTAAGAATGTTATAAAAAGAAATTAAAGATAAAAATATTTATATACTTGTTGTTGATATTAAAAAATTGCTTTTTTAATCAAATGGAGCACTTTGTTAATTCACAAGACATATTTTTTTGTAACTTTGACGATCTTTTAAATGTAGGATCCTCATAAAATATATATATATATATATATCAAATAATTTCTTTTTTAAACTACTAATATTTCAAAGTTTCATCAAAAAACGATCTCAATAAATTCATATTTTATCTCAATTAAATTCATATCAAACGCACTAAACTATACTTTGCTTCGCTTTCCGCACAAAAATAAAATTCCACTTTATTCATAAATCAATCACGGACACCAGACGTGTCAATCTCTTCCAACGTTTCCATCGATTTCCCTCGACCAACCGATTCATCGATCGACACAATACAGAATTAATTCACGGATCCGTCCCAATGTCTCTGAATTGTTTCACATAGTCGACGCAGTTCCGGGGGAGAAAAATCCGTAGGCCATTAGGATAATTGAAAAGGAAAACTCGATGAAGTACGGTCAAAGTACGATCGCTCTTGCTCCGGCTTGTTCTCAATTATACCGACCAGAACCACTCACGAAATTAGATCTCTGTGAGTAATGTTGACCGTGTGACGCACAGCTCCTTCTGTCGTGTTTCACGGTGTTTGCCCTGCGTTCGAGGGCAAAGGTCGTCTTAATCTTCGAAACGACTCGCTGATACAGGCGCATGAAGAAAGAGAGGGAGAGAGATGGAGAAAGTTGGAGAAGAGAAGTTTTCTCGGTGACTTGCTAGTTCATTAAGGTGCAATTAAACTCGTGTAAAACACGATGGAAACTGTTCGTGCGCCAATGTAAATCTTGAATCTTAATCGACTGGCTATCACGATCTGTTGGAAATTAGCGTTCTGTTTATTGGATTGTTTCTTCTTATTGTTTCAGATAATATGAAATATACAATGAAATATATAATACGTAAAAATCGTAGTTGGATCGAGAAGTCAGAATTTCTTTAAATATCTAGAAAGAGAGGTACTTTTGAAGTAGATTTCTATCTAAAGTAACAGATTATGATTCTTTTTTTTTTTTTTTCCGTGAGAAGGGGAAAATGCTTTATGCATACCCATCGGCCCGTACCGATGGATTATGTGGGACTGTCAAAGTTTAGAGTGACTACCCACTAAAAACCCCTCCTCCTTGAACTAAAGCTCAAAGATGTATTAGTGAAATCAGTATTTATGAGATTATTTTAAATATTGTTTAAAAAAATAGCAAATCCTATTTCTAATATGATAACAAATTTAAATCATGATAAAATTATAATCGATTTATTCTACAGATCTTTCTTTGAAATTGATATTCATGTTCATAATTAATTAAAATATTTTATATTAATTTTGTAAGAACAGTATAATCAATATTGTTTAATATCTGAAGAAAAAATTGAATTTATTCCATCTCGGCCTCTGAACTTTGACAAACGTTTCAATGTTACTTGTACACTACTTGTACACTATCTATTTGTGCACGTTCTAATTCTTTGATTATATAAATATCCCTTAAATTTCTGCGTGATTTCAATCAATATGTGAATCCAGTATCATTTGGAAGTCAATTTTCACGATCAAAGATGTTAAAATTAAATCACAAAGAATATATAATATATAAAATACAAATGTTCAAATGTTTGTATTTGCATGGAAAGATATGTTTGCAAGACATTTGATTGGTGAAAATGACAGAATAAGAAAAGCAAAACAAATTCTCTAAATTACAACACCAAACAACAAAAAATTGCCAATGCAGTCTCATAAGAACAGTAATTAATAATCAAATTCGTTTAAAAAAAGATTAATAAAATAAAGATAGAAACAAGTAAATCGAATCTTTCCCTTTTTCCATATTAGTAAAAAAAAAAAAAAGACATTCTTCTTGTTAAGAATTATTTTCCAAACCGCCTGATTAGTTATGAAACAATTCACAGCGATGTAATAATGAATTTGTTAAATCTGCAAAATTCTTGCCATTATAGAGATAACGTAAAGATCAGAGAAGAACTTATGCATGTAAAAGAATTAAAAAAATTATCATAAAAATAATATAATCAATAATATCGTTTAAAAATAAAGATAAAAATATATAAATTGTTCCTTCCTTTATATTTGTAATAAAGATATAAAAAACAAATTGCACGTAATTAGACCCTGAGAGATGATCGAAGAAAATCATTGCTCATTATCACAATGATCGATCTCCGAAAAAATATCAAAGAGCAATGCGTGAAAATAATATCGTTTAAGAATAAAACGAATAAAGAAATGAATCGAATCTTTCGTTTTTTCGCGAAAAAAAAAAAACTTGAATCATTAAGAAAAAGAAATCAAAGAGAAAGCAAATCATATCCAAATTATATATCAAATCATATATTTTATGAGAATAGTATAATCAATATCGCTTAATACTCGATCTTAAATCATCAACGAAAAGAGATGGAGAAAGCAAATCATATTCTCCAAATTATACATCAAATCAATGAAATTTCATGAGAACAGTATAATCAATATCATTTAAAAATAAATAGAAATAAAATAATAGAAAAATAAAAATGAATAGAAATAAAAAAATGTAAATCTCTCTTTTTTTCACGTAAAAAAACTCGGTCCCAGATCATCAACGAAAAGAAATTATGGAGAAAGCAAATCATATTCTCCAAATTATACATCAAATCAATGAAATTTCATGAGAACAGTATAGTCAATATCATTTAAAAATAAATAGAAATAAAATAATAGAAAAATAAAAATAAATAGAAATAAAAAATGTAAATCTCTCTTATTTTCACGTAAAAAAACTCGGTCCCAGATCATCAACGAAAAGAAATTATGGAGAAAGCAAATCATATTCTCCAAATTATACATCAAATCAATGAAATTTCATGAGAACAGTATAATCAATATCATTTAAAAATAAATAGAAATAAAATAATAGAAAAATAAAAATGAATAGAAATAAAAAAATGTAAATCTCTCTTTTTTTCACGTAAAAAAACTCGGTCCCAGATCATCAACGAAAAGAAATTATGGAGAAAGCAAAATATATTCTCCAAATTATACATCAAATCAATGAAATTTCATGAGAACAGTATAATCAATATCATTTAAAAATAAATACAAATAAAATATTAGAAAAATAAAAATAAAATGAATAGAAATAAAAAAATGTAAATCTCTCTTTTTTTCACGTAAAAGAATTCGGTCCCAGATCATCAACGAAAAGAAATTATGGAGAAAGCAAATCATATTCTCCAAATTATACATCAAATCAATGAAATTTCGTGAGAACAGTATAATCAATATTACTTGAAAATAAAATGAATAAAAATGAAGAAAAAATAAATCGAATCTTTTCTTTTTTCGCATAAAAAATAACTCAATCCCAGATCATTAACGAAAAGAAATTACGGAGAAAATAAATCGTCCAAATTATATAGCAAATGAAATTTCATAAGAACAGATATTCATATAATCAATTTCGCTTATGAATAAAATGAATAAAATGAATAAAGATAAAAAAAAGTAAATCGAATCTCTTCTTTTTTTCATGTAAAAAAAACTCGGTCCTAGATCATAAAAGATAAAATGACAACAAAGAGAGAAAAATCATACTTTCTAAGTTATACAACAAATTACCAATCAAATTCCATGAGAACAGTATAATTAATATTATTTAAAAATAAAGATAAAAAAAAAGTAAATTGAATTTTTCTTTTTTTTTTTTTATCGTAAAAAAAACTCCTTCCTAGATCATAAAAGAAAAGAAACCATAGAGAAAGTAAATCATTTTTTACATGTCAAACTATTAATGTTATTATTATTATATATATAACCATTATAACAATCATTATAATCAATATCGTTTAAAAATAGAAAAAAGTAAATCGAATCATTTTCCTTTTTTCTCATATTAGAAACATAAACTTAGTCGCAAAGTCGCTGATCATCGACGACTTCTTTTCATGGAAAATTTAACTCCAAACCGCCTTATAAGTTATGAAATAATTTGAAAGAATATAAAATGCGCGACAATTAATTTTCGTTTCAACGATACAAAATATAAGAGATCATAAAATTTATTATAGTTAAAAAAATTGATTTTTACATCTATGATTGCAAAAGATTGATCTCATGCGAAGGAATTAATTTTTGTATCATGATAGGGGAAACCTGGAACTTTTGTTTTTTGAATCTTGTAAAAATATAACCAAATAGTGATAACAATAATACAATTTTTTAATTAGATTTTAAAAAACGAGAATTTATTTATCATGATTATAATAACGAAATTTGAGGTTTAAATTTTAATTAAAGATTGAGATTTAAGTTTGGAAAATTTTATTTGTATAAATTCAAAAAAAGAAAGGATAGATCAAATTAAATATTATGCATGTTGAATTAAAAGATTGTATGTTATATCACATTTATTCCTTCTTTCCTATAATTTTTTTCTAATAAAAAAAAATTTAACGATAAATTAAAGTTTATATTATATATATATATAAAATATTTCAAATTTTATCAATATATTATAGGATTAATATCGATGATCATCGATCTATTAATATTTTTTTTTCCTTAAAAATTTAAATTTATTTAAATTTTTTTATGCAAAACACACTGTTAAGATTTTTACAAATCTCTCTTATAATATTATAATATAAACTTTAAATTTTCGTTAAATTATTTTTTTTACGTATTCATTTATTCTATATTTCTATAAAATTTCTTCAACAAAAAAATGCAGCAAAACACGAGCTAAGATAAAGAAAAATCTCGAAAACGAGATAAACGATAAAATCGTTGTTGTTTGCAAGTTTAAGACGTTCGTTATACATAGTTGCCGCATAACTTTACAACATCTTCTACTTATCGTTACAGGACTTTCTACTCTGGTTGATACTTTATTAATACCGAGGTACGTAATAGTGAGAGCTAAGTAATGCAAAAAATAATTGGCAAACGTTTATTCACGATGCTGCGTGGCGCCGCGAATGTTTGTTCTATGAAACTGGGACGTGCCGAGTATACTTTTACTCTCCCTTAAATGAAAAAGTAAGAAGTTGTGGTGAACTGGGGATGCAGTAAAGTTTCCTCCGGTTCGAGTGGAATAGAAAATAGGCGAAGATGTAGTTTGTGAAAATATTATATTAAAGTAAAAATATTCGATTTTCGATACACGGAATCGATATTCCTACGAACTTTAAGAAATCTTATTTAAAATTTCTTTTCATTTACTTATATTTATATACAATATATTTACATTTTCTATTTTCTTTTTTTTTTTGTTTTTTAAATATTTTAACGATTTTTTTAACGGATTTTTTGGGAGAAAAAAAATTTCTTTGAATTCGCTTGTGTTTTACGTTATCAAAAAATTTCTTTAAAAAAAATCTAAAACGAAGTTGAAAATTATTGAAAATTCTAAGTTTCTTTTTTTTTTTTATCTTTATATTTAATTTTATTATATTTTCCTCAAAGTTTCTCCTTTCGAAACAAAAATTCTTAATGTTAATAATATCGGTAATATTCTATCGTTCAATTCCTTTATAGTCAACAACAGAGTTGGCTCGAATTTTTTTTAAAATGCTAATGTTTATAAATCGTGTCATTTGCAAAGCGCAAAATAAATTGGGAAATTTTGATTTGAAAATAATTTTCTATAAATTTCACTATAAACGTAATCGCATTAACGACACGAAATGAAAAGATATCATCTTGCGAATTTCTCGTATTATTCGCCATTGCTTCGATTGAGGATAGTCTTTGCAAGACAATATACATTTCACTTCTTTATATTTTACATTTCTTTACTGTCCGTGCCACGTTTCATGGATCTTCGAGATCTTTCTCTTTTTCATGTTTATATCTAGTCAAAAAGGAACTGTATTATTTTTTTTCCTTTATCTACGAACCCCGTTTCTTATCGCCTTTTAACCATTTTTCTTCTATTATCCATCTTTCTTTTTATCCTCTTTGGTTCGCAAGGAAACAAGGGATGCGAAAGACAATCGATCAAAAACCATTCTTTTGAAACAACGTGTGAAAATTCGCAAATAAATTAAACACATTTGCGTGAATTTAATGCACGTTTTATTACAAAATTTAATACTGCATTCCGATATATTTATATGTACCCACAAAAGAAAACCTGGTATACGTATTCGAAATATAGCAATATTGTAAAAAATTTTATCTAATATATTACAAAATTGCATATAGTTATTTCATGCGCATAATTAGTATAAATATTTGTTAAATCGATAAGTAATCGTAAATTTATTATTCGTAATTCCTATTACATCCATTTATAAATTCAATATTCAAGTTGATATTCTTGAAGAAATATGATTGGATATTTTCCATTATAACTTAAAAAGACGTACAAAATATGACCGAAATAATAACCGTAATAATGACCGTAATAATTAATATCTCAGACGATGTTAAGTTTTTATTCGATTGCGATACAAAGATCGTGATTAAAATTAAAATTATTGACAAAGGACATCAAAGCAATCCTTAGTAATATATATGTATATATATAATATTTGAAAGATAAATATCGATTGACAATTGATATAGTAATTAAAATAATTAGTAAGATCTCGTAAGATATTAAGTTTCTACTTGAATATAATAAAAATCGTGGTAAAATTTTCAGCAGAGAATATCAAAGAAATCCTTAGAAATATATCATGTTTGAAATTTATATAATTAATATATTAAATATAACATAATTAAATATATTATGAATATTGTTATGTATTTGAATATTGTTATGTCGAAATAATAAAAATTTTAAGGAGAGTGTAATTAAAATGATAGAAAAAGAGTATGAATGAATTTCAATTAAAGTATCGATTATTAAATCAAAATATAATTGAACGATAGGAAGAATGAATAGGAAGTTAGATTGCAACTGATCATATAGAAATATTAATTGAGAATATGTTCGATCACTTAATCAGCGGTGAATATACATTGAATAATTGTGAAATTCTAAACAAATTTTTTTTATTAAAATTTGAAAATTGGGAGTAATAAGTATTAATCAATTAGCGAAAAAAGAATTTAAATATCAAAAAATATCGGCGAGAACAAGCCAGGAGCAAGTATCCTGTTCAATAATGTAATCAATCCATCGTCAGCAAGATTGCATTCAGTCTTCGGGAAGCGTAACAAATGTAAAAAAAAAAAAAAAGTGTACAATGTACGTCAGCAAGAATTGTTAGGCAGCATCGAGATCTCGATCAATTGTGAGTACGTATTTTATAATACTACGTTCTGTTATACGAGATTCGCTGTTTTATATATAAAATACATTTCTAATATCCACGAAAAACGTGGCTTTTATTCCTTAACATCGATTGAGGATAGAAAGAGTAGAAAAACAAAATATCATTCTACTCTTGCAATTGTATCATCATGAAATTTTAATTTCTATTCAAAAAGTGTATTTATCAAAATATCTCAAGAATATCAAAAGAAAAAAAAAGAAGATTATATAAATTGAAAATCAAATTTTCAATTTATATTAAGATCACTTACACACTGCTTTAATATTACACGTGTAAAAAAAAAATTGTACGCCTTATCATATATTTTTAGCAAAGAATCGAGGCATTTTGGATATATAAATTGTAAATATGGATACAAAAGAAATTACTTTCATGCATTGTGATATCTTCGCCAAAGAATCTGGACATTTTGGATATATAAATTGTAAATAATTGTATTTGAATACAATTTTTTTTGTAACGTATATTATCCTGATGCTTGGAAAATTCGAAATACGCGATTATAATCTTTCGAAATTCTTCTTTCGAAAGATTATATCGCGTAAATCAGAGAAATCATAAAAATCAAAGAATACGACAAATCATTAAAAAATCTATAAAATACAATATACGGAATATTCATATTCCTTCGAATCTTCCTCGAGCACCAATACAATCTATTTTCTCAAACTTTCTTTTTTTGTTTTTCAGCCACAGACATTCTGTTATGCAATTTTCTGACCAAATGTTAATAAGACAGAAACATACACGTCTAATTATTAATAATATTAATTCTCCTCGAGAGCATCGAGCGTCGCTTCTTCTTGCGATAAATAGATCGTCCGCGAGCCGCGTGCAAAATCACAAAATTTAAAACATATTAGAGGCGCGACGAGCAAAGCATGAAAAAAAAGGACCTCCTACTTGCTGCCTCCGACCGAAAGATAGATAAAGACAAAGAGGGAAGCGCACAGTCATAAAAAAAAAGAAAAGAGAGGGAGGGGAGAAAAGAGACAAAAACTTGTCGAGAAGTAGAAAGCGGAGTAGAACAAAGAAGACAAAAAGTGAGAGAGGGATGAAGAAGAAGTGGGAAGAGCATCCCAGGGGAGGAAGAGGATCCAAGTGGAGAGGGAAAAGAGGAGCGGGAGAAGGGGTGGATTTTGCGAGAGCAGAGGGGGTGGCGCCGCGGGCCGCGCCGTCGCCCAGCATCCACCTCGCTTCCACCCGCCCACCCTTGCAAAGGCGCACCCTCACGCCGTGAGAGTATCTGGTTAGTAGTCATACGCTGGCCCGTTGCGAGGCTGCCGATATTGCCGTGCCTCTGTCGCTCGTTCCGCTCGCCTACATCACGCTCTCGACATCGCATTTACGCGTTTAATTCGCGTGCCGGTGACCCAGTTCGAGCGCGCGGAGTACCGCGAAGTTATCCGCGGCGGTGATTCGTCCACGCGTGTCCGTGTCTCGCGGGTAAACACGGAATTAGGAAGAACGCGTCTCGACGCGACACGAGTGACAACGAATTGATAACGCGGGAGGAGAAAGGAACCAAGGTACGAAAAGAAACGTTGTCATCTGGCCGACCGTCCGTGATTGGGCCGATATCGGTCGTCTCGCGGGAGGACGATTTTTTACGCTCCTCGAGTAAAACCCACATGGTACGTGTTTTGCTTCTCCACTCTCCGCGCCACCCCTACGTGGCTCCCTCTCCGCTAGATTCGCGTGTGAAGGGGACACGCGTTACCCGATCCTAGCTGGAGGTGCACGCTTTCGATGTGAGCGAAGAGTGGAAGGATTGGATTGGATTGAAAGCGTTGATCCAAAATAAAGGAAGCAGGATAAAACTACAGTCATCGTGTAAAAGTGTTTTATTGTTTTGCTCTCGTTAACATTTTTGATGTTGGATGATACCAAAGGAAATAAAAGGAGAGAT
The DNA here is from genome assembly GCF_029169275.1 of Apis cerana. Taxonomy (NCBI): domain Eukaryota; kingdom Metazoa; phylum Arthropoda; class Insecta; order Hymenoptera; family Apidae; genus Apis; species Apis cerana. Next base: position 9,967,671 of record NC_083857.1, read on the forward strand.
CTTTCCATTCTTCCAAGATCGGCCGGAGATAAGTTGAACGTGGATTAACGTCGTCTAGGAGACGATCACATGATTAACAGTGGAATTGAATCGAAGAGATTCATATACTTAGGTATCGGTGGTAATTCAATAAAGAAGAAATGTTACTTTGTAACAGGATAGAACAAGATGATATAGGGAGGAACGGTTATCCTTTGTTCTAACTTTGTCACGAAGAGAAGAGAAACAGCATATAGAGAATCATATTTTCGCATTTTTGCAACGAAAATTTGCAAACGGGAAATAATTGTTTCCCTAGTATTTTACTTTCGTTGATAATGGAGGGAAAAAGTGCAATGTTGTAATAAAACATTATAGAATAAAAGAAAACTATAATGTAAAGAGAAGAACATATCTATTACTTGCTTTAAGAGGTTAAAAGAAGTAGAAACTAAAGTATCACATTTTCTAGAAGATTTTAAGCTTTTTGAAGTGGGAAATCTTGCAAGGAAAAAGCAATTAATAAGAACTTATTCTTTCGTCATTTTTTACAATGAAAAATTCAAAATGGAGGACAAGAAATAATGTAAAGTAACAGGATACGTAGAACATACGTAGAGAGATATAAAGGATAATATTGTTAGATGAACATAACGGCATTCCCAGTGGACTAATCTGTTCCGTGTCTCGGAGGAAACGGTAATCGATACAATGGAAACGTTCATGATAATAGGTATCTGCTTCCTATGCTACGAGATGTGCGATTTGATCAGACGTTACGCCACACCGCAAACCGCCGAGCCTAGACGCTCGTTTCAAGCCTCAACTCGTACACAAAATATATTCTCGATTTCTCACAGGATGCAGAGCCGACCGGCTTATTGCCCTCAGTAAGCCTCTTCTTTCAGCTTTCTGACATTTATATGGCAATTTTTAGAAGAATTGGTCAATTTTGAGAAAATTCAACAGTTTCGAGAGATACATGTTGTTTTTTTGTTTATCTGAATTTTGAAGAAATTCTAAGGAACCACGTTCTTCGTGCAATTGTTTCATTGTCTCTTGTGCAAAGTGAATTATCTTCGATTGTTGCAGAAACATTGTACAATCTACACGTGTGATTTTCGAAGAAACTTTTAGAAAAAAATCTACGCATATGGGTATCATCAATTATACGATTCCTGAAGAAGAGGAAAAAGAAAATTGTGGAATTTTTTAGTGGTTAATATCGAAGGAGTTATAATATAAAATACAAAATCGTGGAAGTGACACAAGCGACAAATGAAGATATGATAGTTTTCTATTTTTATTCAGTGGCTAATGTTCGGACATCGTGACAGAATTAATTTTAGAAAGAAAAAAAGGAAAAAGAAAAAAAGGAGAAACAATAATGCAAGATATAAAATGTTTGTTCCATATACATGAACTATTCACACGTGTGAATTTATTCGAGCCGCTCGAAGTGGGGGAAAAATATTGTTTGCCTGTCTCCAATCGACATCGTAAAAATTCTTCGTATTTACCAAGCGTCACACAAACTTATTAACTCTTGGAAAAGATAGAAATGTGACAAGTATAAAAATAAGTGTTCAAGATAGATATCATTTAAATGATAATGATAAAATGATAAAAATAATTTAATTCGTATGATCAGAATGATATCAAACATTTTTGCGAGAAAAAATTCTTGCTCTTCAAATTTAAAATAGATCTGAAAAATAAAATAGATCTGGTCCCGTGACTCGTCAAAACGACACTCGTGAAAAACGGGATTCCATGCTGCCTTGACAAATGCATTTGCACATGATAATGGAACACATTATTCGAATCGATACAGCAGCAAACATGGATCATCTATTATTGCGCTGTTGATCGATGAAATCTCTCGATTTATCGATCACGATTAGCTAAAGCGATAAAAATCGCTGTTGCATTCTATGTTAAAAATGCGTGGACAACGAATATTTTCTCTTTAAAGATGTTTCTTGACGAATCGACAAAGTCTGTTCACTTTTATGTACGTATTGTTAAATGCTGTGAAAATTTGAATTAAGTTGGCCGATGGAAAATCGCCGTTTCACTGCCTGTCTTCGAGGATTGAATTTTCGAAGAAATTTCTACCGTGGAATAGGTACAGTTGGCTGTAATCCATTGTGAAAAGAAACGAAACGTATCGATTACATATATTCGAAAATCGAATGCATAAATACGAGAACAAGAGAAAATTACAAGAATAATTTTTGTCGATTCAAGTTGCAAATAATTTGTGATCGAGATCATGGAACTCGATATATTAGTAAAAACAATATTTGCAATGTGTGATTGTCATGCTATTTATGCCCCAAAAGTGACAGAATATTTCAATTAATATTTCTTTTTTCTTTATTTAATGTATCGCTATTTCTCTCCCAAACGATAAAACAACAAATTCAATTATACTCGTAATTGTTCGACGTAGAGTTACTTTTCTCAGACAACGAAACAACGATTGTATTCGAGTATTAACATTGACATCCTTCTTTTCCAAGATAATAAAACGTCCTGCTAATTTTCCTGGACGATTAAAAATAACAATTTAATTGTGTTCGAGTTGTTTTGTTTGACGGATTACCATTTTTCTTAGACGACATTTCCCAATAATTCAAATATATGACGTCTTTGCTATTTTTCTCAAATATTTTCCAACGATATTTCAATTGTATTCGAATCGTTCAACGTAAAACTATTTTCCTAGACAAATAAAAGAACAATTCAATTGTACGACGTCCTGCTATTTTTCCTAGACAGTGAAATAACAATTCAGTTTTTAGTAAGACGAGTTATTTGACGTATATACCTATTTTTCCAGACAATGAAATAACAATTCAGTTGTATGACATCAACATTTACCTCAAACAATAAAACATCGATTCGATTAATACTTCAGTTGTTTGACGTATTGCTACTTTTCCCAGACAAAAGAAAGAACAGTTCAATTGTACTTGACGTTCGTATTGATTGTCCATCCACTTTTCCATCCGGAGAATGGCAGAACGACTCGAGTTGTACTCGAGTTGTTTGACATTCGTGCAACAATTACTTTTCCCGAAGAATGACAGAACGGCTCGATCGAGTTGTCTGGCATTCACGTATCTATTTCTTTTTCCCAGAGAAATGGCAGATCGATTCCCCTACATTCGAGTTGTTATATCAAACTGTATCGACGTTATATATACAGTTTTGAGTGTACATGTTACATGTTAAGAGGAGAACAATCATTGGATATAGCGTCTTCTCATTGAAGACCTGAAGTTTGAGGCTGAGAATAGCTCGTTGACTTGAACATTGGGTCTTGAACAGAGGGACACGATATACAGAATTACGAAGAGGAGAGATGGACTCGCTGGAGCGGTTGATAAGCTCAGGATCGCACCAGCCAGCCTTGACGGCAGCCACGCGGTCACAGAACGCCTTCGTTCAGGCCAACCTTTGCTCTGTGATCGGACGTAAGGGTCGTCACCTGACTGGCACGTTTTGCTTAACAGGAGACACGATGGAGGGCATCATACAGTGTCTGGTGTTCCTGAAAGCGTTTTCGGTAAGATGTTCATTGATTTTATGAATACATTTCAATATTTTATTCTTATTTGAATATTATAATATGTATTTGAATATTATAAATTTATGGTTTGTGCATTGATCAATTTTTATGATTTTTATGTATGATTTTATGTACAAACAAACAAGTAAAGATTCTACTTATACTTTAGAAGATATTATATTTAAATATAATTTACTTATATTCGAAGAATCATTTATATAATTAAAATTGAACAATTCTGTATAATTATTATTTTATTATGATTGATGTTAAGAAATTAATGAAAGAATCTGTTTTAATATTAATAATACTAAACATATTGTTGTTTAATTTTTCTACTTTGTGAAGATGATTGATGATGATTAAATAATTTTTATAAAATAAATGGATCTATCTTCGATCGATTGTTTCAATTCGGTCCGTATCTTCCAGGTTAAACTTATTTTTTTAGTAAAAAAAAAAAGCAAAAAGATGCAACAATCCTATTGTTCATTTAAATTTTGTTTAAAAAAAATTACGATTATTGTCAAATTTTAATCAATCTTTGAATTAATTTTTTTTAACATTAGAATTTTATTAATGTTAAAATATTTATTGAGGAATCATGTTTACGGAAAAAAATATGTACGAAATATTAATACCGAAAACTGTCCATTTAAAGAAGTGTTAACAGAGGCAACGATATTAAAATTGTTTAACTTCATTGAATCAGTTAGAGCATAAGTACGTATATTTTTGTATCAAAATTTCTGACATTGATAATGATACAATTATTCCTATTAAATTTTGAAGTAGTGAAAAAAAGCTTCGGAGTTTCGATCATCGAAGTCACTTATTGATCTGCTGAAAGAATGTCAGATTTGAATCACGTATAATTTTCTAAAAAGGCAGAGAAAGTGAAAGGAATTTAATGGTCGATGAAGGAAAAAAAAAAATATAGAATCGTGCAGAAAATACAGCTTCTACAATTTCTGTCTGTTTTTGTTTAATATACGGGATTAATAACATAACAAAATTAATCCAAAAAAAAAATTCAATAAAATGAATTTTATTATAAAAATTACATGACATTGCTGATAAAAATTTGTAAAAATAAAAGTTAATGAAGATATTAAAATCGTAAAATAATTAAAAAAAAAAAAAACAAAAAGAAAGAAAAGAAAATTGTATATAACCAATTTTTATTTGAACAATGCTAGAAATTAGTGATTTAACAGAACTAATCGTTAAAAAAAAAATAAATTAAAGGCAGTTACTGATTGCTGAAAAAAGCAACGAAAATTGTGAAAAGAAATGAATGGCTAATGGGAAACAATTCTTTTCGCTATCATAAAACAATTAATCGCAAAAAATAAGAAAAAGGCACATAAAATTTAATGGCCGATATTGAACAGGACTAATCTTAAAAAAAAATAATAATAAAAGATCATTAGATCAATTATATGTGTGATCTTAAAAAAAAGAAAATTGTAAAGAGAATTTAATAGGCAATATTGGAAAAAACATCATGACAGAATTAATAGCAAAAAAAAAAAAAAATGATGCAGAATGCAAATGGAATATTTGCTCGTTCTTTTTTCATAGAACAATTGAAAAAATAATCTTATAATCATACAACTCTAAAAAGCAATAAAAATATAATGTGAAATGTAAATGGGAAAGAAATTATCCAGTTATTTTAAATCGACATATCATAACATAATCTAAAATTCTTCAATCATCAAGTTTTAGTCATCGATTTTTGCAGAAAATAATGCGAAACAAATACGCAATAAATGAAAAAAATCTTCGAAATAATCGAAGAAATATCCTTTTCCAGTTTCTTATTCATGTGTGTAATTTTTTTTTAAAGTTTATTAACATTTGGACACAGGAAATCTAAAAAGTTTCCACAAGAATCCTTTTTGGACAAAAGGAATCACTTGTTTGTTTAGAAATTGAATGACACGATTCTGAAAAATAAAAAACAAAATGTGAAATTTAATGGACAATAGAGAGTGAAAATTATCTATTTATTTTTGAAAAGAAAAAGAGCAATATAATAAATAAAAAATAGATATAGAAGAAAGAATCATTTAGTACAAGAGAAAATGACAATGATACCATTAATATTTCGAATAGATTTTTAGAATAGAACATGATTGCATGATTTGATAAAGTGCGAAACAATCATATGAGGCGTATATACGTTCATATGTGTTCAATTAATTTGTACTATCTTGTATAATTATTGAAGAAGACAAAAGAAAGAGAAAAATGATGAAATAATAGAAAATAAGATATGATTTTTTTCTATTTTTATTATAGTAAAAATATTTTTTACTATTTTTTTTTACTATTTTTATTAATAGTAAAAATAAAAGATAATTGCAAAAAAAGATACAATTTTTGTTACATTTTTAATTAATGATAATAGTGAAACAATTAAAATTTGTTATTAAACTTCACTCATATTGACTTTTGAAGGGAGCAGCAATGAATGTAAAAGAAATACAATATATATATATATATATTGTGTGTGTGTGTGTGTGTGTGTGTGTGTGTGTGTGTGTGTGTGTGTGTGTGTGTGTGTGTACATATTTATGTGTATTCACGTCTTATAGTTTTTAAAAAAGATAACAATTTTGAAGAAATCAAAAGAGACAGAAGATTCTGATAGCCATTGTTTTTATTTATCTGAATTTTGAAAAATTCTAAGATAATTTTTTGTATAATGACTATCGAAAAAAAAAGATATTTGGTAAATTAAAAATTTTTCAAATTTTGAGAAAAAAATAAATTGTGATTAACATCAAAGAAATTAATATTAGAAATTAATTGTAAAAAAAGAAAATCAAGCAAAATACGATTGCAATTTTTGCTTATTATTATTTAACGACCAATATTGGAATATTAGTAAAATAATCATAAAATAAATAAATGAATAGATAAAAATACAATACAATAAAATATAATAAAATATAGTAAAATAAAATAAATACAAAATATATGTAGAATTTTTATCTTATTTTCTCCTATATACCACTTATATATATAATTTTAGGATAAATAAGAAGAGAATCATTTGATCAAGCAACAATATAAAAAAAATAGAATTGATATTATACCAGAATTAATCTTGAAATTATGTACGAATCATATAAAAATTTTTGAGAAAATAGCAATGTAACAAATATAAAATAAGCGTTGAAAAAGAAATCATTATGAGGATGAAGAAAAAGAAATTTAACAATGGTATCGAAATAAACAATATCCTATTTGAGAGTTCTGAAATTTTAAGTAAGCATAAAACGAGAAACTTTTTCGTATTTTGTATCTTGGAAAACGAGGAGCAGAATTCGCTGTTTTGAGAAATGGATTTACATATAATATTCCGCGATCAATCGATAGAGAAATAAATATATTGAATGGATCATCTGTTATTGCGCTGTTAATTGATAAACTTTATTAATCATCTAAAGCATTGAAAATTATAGTTTCGTCATCGTTAAAATACATACTTGTATGAATTCGATTTATTTCGAATTCCCACAGAATGTGAATAACAAATCTCCTCTTTTTAATGTTCCCTTCGAACATTTATTTCGTGGACTCGAATTATTTGAATATTTATTTGTATGCTTTTGAGAAAAGCATTCGTCTATCTTGAAATCATAATATAATCGAATACTTCTAGAATTCTTGTACAAAATAAATATTGAAGGAAAAAACCATTTATAACATCAAAATATTTTTAGAGGCTTCTTAACCAAATTTTAAATAAATTTGACGCATTAAACATGATTGCATGACTTGATAAGAATACGTTGCCTTTGTGCAAAACGTTATCTTGCTCAATCAATTATATTTTATATGTTTATTAAGAGAAATAAAGAATTATAAGATCATGAAGTTGTGAAATTTTATATTAATACTGGAAAAATTATTTTCCATGATAAAATTAATCATAAAAAAAAAAAAGAAAAATGGTATAACATAGAGATATGATTTTTACCTATTTTTATTCAATAATTAATATTAATTAGTATTAATAAAAAAGTTGATTTTCTAGCAAAACAGCAAAAATGGAAGATAATTGCAGATTCTATTTTTGCTCGTTTTTATTTAACAGTCACAAAACAGAACGGAACTAATCCTGAATCCTTGTCACCAAGTTTTATATCATCTTTTCAAGAGGAGAAGCAATGAATGTGTAAGAAATACGGAGCAGATTCGTATTCACGATTCTTATTTGCGTGTATATGTAACATAATTTTAAAATTTAATGATCTCAAAACAATCTAAAGAAACAAAAAAGATTCTGAAAAATCTCTGCTTGTTTTTATTTATCTGAATTTTGACAAAATCTCTGCTTGTTTTTATTTATCTGAATTTTGAAAAATCTCTGAAGTTAAATTCTTCTCTTTAAGAAGAAATGTAATTTAATACAAAATAGAGAATGATGTGTTAATCCTTAAAAAAAACAACATAAGAAAGAACAATTTAACAATTCAATCTTGGAAAATTAGTAGAAACGAAAGTAACAAAATTAATCATTAAAAAAAAAAAATATGATGCATGACATAGATACAATATTTTTATATGTATCACATTGCTGCAAAATGTATTATTGATTCCTGTTAGGAACAAATAATATTATATGCATATACACGTGTATATATATATATATACACGCTATTATATATATATCTCATATATATATTATTATTATAATTATTTAAATTTAATTTGAACATGAATCGATTATATGAACTAATAGGGAACCAAAATATTCACACTAATATATTCTCCAAAAATTGAATTTCAAAATCGCAATAAGAACGCACGATAAGAAAATTTTCTTTTTAAAAAATTGCAATGTCTCGTACTTTCGAAATCGTTATTTAAAATTTCATAGTTTTCACGGCCATTCAATTCCTCCTTATTTTTAAACTATTTTGAAATCCGAAAATAATGACATCATATATAACATCACACTCGATCGGTTAAATCCAATCGAACTGCATCTGGGATCTGAAGTCACCAACGTTCACGTTATAGTATATAGTCAAAGAACAATTGGAGGCGGTTTCACAAGTCCAGTATGCACATTTTCACGAGACAAAGACACTCAGAGATCCACAAAGATCGAGCAAGTTTCGTTTGCGAGACATTTCAATCTCCTGTCCTTTGAGAATCCCTTTTAGATCGTTCAGTCACCTTGAAACAACATCGTTGTTTCGACAATACGAACGATGATTGTCCCTAAAATAAAGACAAGATCATTGTCTCGATACTTCCATCGATTGGTATTTTATGATTATAAAATTATATTATTTATAAATGAATAAATGATTAATGAATATGATATGAAATGATAAATGAATAAATGATTAAATTTTATCATGTGAAATTATTTCAAATATAATTATCAATTGTTCCAGTTATTGCAATTTGAAGTTTATACAGTAACAAGATTAAAGACCTAAGAAATTGTATTTAAAATTTTTTTTTATCTATCAAAAGAACTTAATTTAGACTTAATTTTTCAGATTCTCATATTGGAAATATTATATTGAAAACAATACCTTTAAAGATTAAATTCTGAAATCTAGAAACGAAAGAGAAAGATTTATATTTTTATTGAAAATAATAAAATTCCCCAAATAAACATCCTCAAAACAATGATTATCAAATAGTTAGTGCCAAATTTGATTTTTATGCGTGTATTTTTTCATCAATAAGTATAGATTCTACATTTTATAAAAAAAAAGAAAGGGAATTTAAAGATTCAAAAAACAGAAAGAATCGTTTTAAAATGACATTGATATCTGAGCAAATTTTAATGTTGAAAAATTAAAAAGATTGCACGAATTTTTTCATTTAAAAGTGAATTTTTCTTAAAAATTCTCGCGAAGTATTCGATAGATGTCCCCCTTCTTTCGTATTCAAAAGAAATTTTCTATTTGTCCATTTTGCATTTGAGAAGTCCATTTAAGTCAAAAAATTTGAATCGCGTCGCAGTGATGCAAGTTGCAAGCGATCTTTTGCACGGAATAATTGTCAGACAAAAGAGTTGACCGAATTAATAGCCGGTTAGAATTAGCTGCTTTTCTTGGAAATCTACGTTTCCGGTATCCACGTGCGCCGGTTCTGCGCACTACTACTTGTTCGCGGTAATTATTTTGAGGATTTATTATTTATAACAGTATTTAGGAAAAAGTAGACTAGAGGAATTTATAATTAATCGATTAATGATATTTTCATCATTCGATGAATTTAAACGGATTAAATTTTATGTACATTTAGTTCAAATATTATATTCTATCGATAATACATTAATAATTTTATGTTTTTATTTATATTATTTCTGATTGTAATTTATCACCAATGATAATATTCATAAATATTTTAATCATAATATTGATATCCATGATGATAATAATATAACGAATTCAATTGTAATATAATTATCGTAAATTTTAAAGGAAAAAGTCGACAGCATGTCTTGTTAATTTTCTGAATTATTTTTGATTTTCATAAAAATCAATATAATCATATATGAAAATTGATTATTATAAGTGAATTTATTTATAGTTATATTAACAAAAGTTAAAAATTTATTATGTTAAATTTAGATGGGAGCATTAAAATATAAAATAAAATGTTCATATTATACAGAACATTTAGAAAGCTAAAATACTGAAACGAGAAAAAGAAATGGAGAAGGACATGATTTAAACACTCTTTTCGACCCTCTGTTTCCAACTCGTTAATTTCTCGATTCTCACTTTTCAACATTTTAACTTTGATTGCACACTTTTTTACTTTTTCATTACTTTCATTACTTTTCCTGTGAAAGTAAAATAAAATATATATATCTCTCTTTATCTTTATTTTCATTTAGCTATCTTTTTACAAATAGTGCAATATTTTCAATCATTTTATTCGATACATATAATACGAAATGATAGCCAATATCCTAATCTCTTTAATTAATTTATTTTTTGTTAAGGAATTAACAAAATTGCAAAATTGCAAATATTTTACAAATTATTATATACTTCATTTTGCTCTCTCAAAGTCATGAACAAAAAGCATGGATATACTATAAAGATTCGCCTTAAAAATTTTAATTTCCAACTAATTTTACACGATAATTTTTCTATAAAAAAAATTAAGTGTCAACTAAGAATCAAGGAGATAATTCGAGAAAAATCTTATTTATTTTCTTCAATTCACTTCGAAAATCCAATTTAATGTCCCATATAACTACGACTTTGCTAAACTTTGCTTAACTATAAAACTCCGTTTTTTGAAATATTTTCCAAAGGTCTTTAAAATATATATACACAGCCACTGTATATTTCTCATACCGTCCTGTGAACGACATCGTTGACGATAGTCCCTCCTCGAGTGGCTGGCATTCTTCGTTTTCCTTCGCTCGGCCAAGACGAAGGGCGCGAGGAAGGTGACGATAACATCTCGAGAAGAGGAGGTTGCCTATGAATTTTTATCCGCTCTGGCCCCGAGCTACGGCCGGTTGAAACGAACGAATCGCGATGTCTTCTTATCAAGAAAAAAACCACTTACCCTAGCGAGCTCGTTTAGCGATCAAAATTATTGGCGTGGTGACGTAACGAGGGTTAGATGCGCCTCAATAGGGGAAAAAGAAAGGTGTGAGACGATGTAGCAAAAATCGAGCCTCTGTATATAGTTAAATATTCTGCGAGAGAAGTACACTAGTTTTTTTAGTTTTTTAGTTTCTTAAAATTATATTTTAAGAAACTATAATTATAACTTTAATTATATTGATAGAATGTAAATTTCAAATCAAAATGCAGTAATTTTTGCATTAACAAATGGATAAAGATTTAATATAAGAGTAAGCCTTGGCGAGAGACATGTAGATCTCAAATTAAGAGATCGATTATGGATTTGAATCGTGATTTTGATAATTATAAATAAAAATGTTTCTGAAATAAAACTACTGTGTAATTTTTGTTACTTTAAATTTCGAATTAAATTTTATAATATTTAATAATTAATGTATTAATATTTAATACATTAATAAAACAATACATTAATATCAGCTTTTTATACACGATTTTTTTTTAAAAAAATGAACACAATTTTGCTCATTTATTAGAGTTTTGATAGGTGTTATGGATCACCGATAATTCACAGGCCGCTAAATGGATTAAGGAATCACATTCAAACTTGAATATCTCTCATCAATCAAGAAAATTTCACGTACAATTACGAGTCATAAAATTTTTATTGAACTAAATTTTTAATATTATAAAATAAATTTTTTCTTGAAATTATTTTCCCATTGTTCTATATTCTGTTATGTGTATTGATGAAATTTTCACCAAAGACATCTTTTGAATATTAACAAAAATATTAAGAACAATATATAAAATATGTAAGAGATATAATTATTAATATTATTTTTGAAATATCGAATTTCATGCAAATAGTTTTTTCTTCAATTCGTTTAGCATTAATTAATTCAAGAATATATAAATATTCTAGGACATAAATTTTGATAAACGTGGAAAAATTATATTACATTAAATGAATGCAAAATTTATTTTCGAAAAAAAAAAAGTGTCTTTTGTAACATCCCCAAAACGAGCATCAATCCACGTTTGATAAAATCACCATTCATATCCTTTTAGCGTGGATACGCTTGTATTGTTGCTCGTAGTAATCCAGGGTATCGAATGATTAAATTTCCATGAAACGCGAATTTGATTTTCCAAATGTAAATAAGCGAGAGGGTAGGTTGGGGATGGTCGACCGCGATTTTGAAACGATGTTCAATGGAAGGGTGGCTCGTATATTTTCGGGTGGGACCAAATTTTAAATAAACAACGATCGAGCTCGTGAAACTCGACATTGGGGATTTTCCCGGAGGATAATTCGATTTTGCTCCGGAAAAAGTGGGATACGCTGTCGTTCGATAATAGCCGTGCGAATTATTTTTTTTTTGTTTGTTTGTTTCTTTGTTTTCTTTTTATTTCATACATCGCTTTATTTTCAGGTTTATATGAAAATTATTCGATTACTTCGCTTAATTTCATTCCACTTCATCTAATTTTCAATCAAAATTTAAAAAAAATTTTTTTTTTGAGAAATAAGTTCAATATCCTGCTATTAAATTCTTTTTAATCGTTCGAATGTCAGTTTATCAAATTATAAAAATATATTCTGTATATCTTCTTTTCCTCAAAAAACTGAGAAATATTCTCGAAGCAAGGAAAATAATTTATATGGAAACAATCAATTCTTAATTATCTTTTTTTTTTTAATTAATTTCTTTTATTACATAATCCTTCATTACTTCTCGTGATCAATTTATTTCTTATCTTTTAACTTTACTCATACCAGAGTTACGCGTAACAATCATTAAATTCATAATGAATTTTCATATGATTCATACGATAATGAATTCGTTTGTAATAAAAAAGAATGAAACTGAACATTCAAGTCATGAAAACTGATAAACTCATTTTCACAATCCAACTCATGAGTCTATCATCGTTACAGTATATACATAACTGATTTGTTCCCCTATCTTTTAACTTTACCCATACTAGAGCTAATCGACCATTAAATTCCCATTTTTGCATTTGATAAACAAAAATGAAACTGAACATCCAAGTCATGAAAAGTCTCGTTAAATGGAGTCAAAGGAGCACACACAACAACCGTGTCGTTGTAGAAATTTTCGAGCACGCATGTAAATTTACCCCGTGATATGATCCAACGTTAATTACCCCCATTGGGCCAACTCCACGGCTCTTTCGGTTCAAGATAATTAGAAGAGGCGCACCTTTGTACCCCGCTTTGGTCCGCTCTTTCCTTCGGGGTTGGACCCGTCACGGTCGACTACGCGATACTACGAAACTTCCCCGATATTTCAACCCCGTAGAGGCCGACCCCGCAGAGGAAGACTCCGCTCCACATGTCTTCCGTATGCTGGCAAAGAGGGAAAGAGAAAAAGAGAGAGAGAGAGAAAGAGAGAGACGTTTTACCCCTCGATTCCGCTTGGATATGCGCATCTGCGACAACCGCCTCGTGTCTCTGAAGGAACAAGGAGCTCTCGGGGTGTTAGAGGCTTGACCTCGTTCCAGGTGTTCCGCCAGTCTATCTTCTCCCTCCTCTCCCTCCCCGTCTTGCACGAGGACCCGTATCCTCTGCGGGGCGTAATAATAGATTTATATGCATAGGTTTCCGCGAGCGGTACAGGTGGTTTCACTGTAACTACCGCAAACCGCCTTCGCGATTCTGGTAACGCGGCGAGGTAATAATTGTACATTAAATGGTGGAGGTTGTGATTTGCAGAGATTCCTCCGTGAGCTTTTCGCTCTTTCAATGTCCGGTTTCTGCTGGATCTTTTTGACGTTCTCGTTTATGATACGATAATGTGAAAATACATAACGTGAATTTTGTTTTTTAGGATTTATTGTAATTGAGAATGGTGAAATGAAAATGGTGATAATAATCGTTCGAGAAATTTTTTATTGATTTTTAATTTTCTTTAATATGGATGATGGAGATTAAAGTTGGTTGATCGATGGGATGGAAAAGATTGTTATTGTGATTAATTATTGTGGTTAATTAATATTTTTTTCTTCGGGGTGGAGGAAATTTTAGAAAAGCCGATTATAGTATAAACTCGCAAGCCTATTCATCTAGAAGAGTTTTCTAACAATGTACGAACTCTTCTCCTGCATCGTATCCACGATGAGAAAATCATCATAGGCCAGTGAGCTAGAAAATTTGCTTTTCATCACTCCTCGAACTTGCCAAGGACTCGGCTCTGTATCTTATTCCCGTCGTGTTAAATGAAAACACGGTAGATTTCTCAAGTGGATCGCTTCGAATGGTTTCATGTGTTTTCGTTTCGTATTGGAAATCTTGGATTGAATTTGCATCTTCTTTCACACTCTCTGTTTTTATACACTTATTACGAACACTTATTTATTTTTTACTTCATTTAAGAACAATTCTATCACGTTTATCCATTTCTCATTATCGTTAAAAAAGAATTATTTTTCAATTACATTTTTTGAGGTTTAAAAGAGAGAATTCATTTAAAGAGAACGGAGAGTAACCTGCAGAATGTCGAAATTTCGAAAAATATCGAGGCAAAATTGAAAATTAAATTTACGAAATTCTATAGGAAATATTATTGCATTTTCGAATAAACGACAATTCTTGTTTGAACATAATTGATCAAGATTTTTCGCGGTTGGGATCTTTTTATGGATTACGTGTCGAGAGTACCGATATCTCGATTCAAGTACGGTCGATGGAAGAAATATACGCGAGCTCGATATTAGATATATAATTTAATAACAAGGGTACATATATAGGTAAGGGTAAGGGTACATATATAGGTCAAACGTTCTTCCGCAGTCCCCTTCTTCTCCACCCTTGCGTTCCTTGACTTTGGAGTATGACGTATTCCGCGTGAATATCGAGGGTCGTGTGTGCTCGATAAACCAAATATTTCAGGGTATTTATCGAGGATAGGGAGAAGAGAATTTAATTGGACGATTCGAATCGTTGTTAACCTTTTCCGTATAACTGAATTTGATATTGTTAAAAATCAGAGTTGTTCAATTTTAAGATATTTAATCGTGTCAACGATTCGATCGATCCAGTGTGAAATACAGAATTTTGAAATGCACTCAATACACTCAAGTTTTTAAATTTATCGATTTTTCTTCTTTAAATTTTTGCTTTTACTTAAATTTTTTTATTCTAAACAAAAGGTGATCACGCAAAGAGAACAAATTTCATGCAATAAATTAACATCGTTTTAATTTATTTGCCGCATAAATTTATTTTCATTAAATGCAGAATCATCGCAACGATATAGATGCATCAATTCCTTTCTTTAAGTTTTCTATACACACGCACGCTACGAAGATTCTTTTTCTCCTGTATTCTTTCTTTGTCATACCGTGCTCCCTTGAACTTTGCTTTAAACTTCAGCTGCCATGATACGCTGACCGCCCTCAGGATACTCAAACTCTTACTCGTATGAGAGCACAAATGAGAACATCCGCACAAAAACTCGTTGTCGTCCTTTAGCCGTGTATACGACTCATATATACGACTCGCGGATCTTTGCTTTCTAAACATCGCAGACATTTTAAGTACTACAATGTCTCTGACTTCTATAGTACCCGTGTCTGAGGTTCGACTGAATACGTTGTATGAATGTCTGCCGCTTGAACCGCAGAGGAGAGGAACAAAGGGGGGAAAAGCGGCGAACTATATCGTGGAATTTAATCCATAATAACGTTGAAAGATTCATTAATTTCTTTAACCGTGGAATGCAGTTTCGATTCTTTTGATATTAAATTATCACGATGTTATTAAGATTCGATTTTCTACTGATAAATTTATTTATTATTAAAGAAACAAAAATTGAAGTGGAATTTCCTGCAAAATTTAAATTTAATTAATCTAAAAAGAATTATAAATAAAAATAACGCGCATCGGTTCGAGAAATTTTCCTTTTTCTACGCGCAGATATGTACTATTGTAGAATTTCCACAAAATTCTGCGTCTAACGAAAAAATTTCGAATGGAAATACCACGAAACCAGAAAAATTTGTGAAAAAAATTACATAGATTCCCTCTAAATTTCTCGTTTACAGATTTTTTTCTCCTGCCTCTTTGCCTGCGAATTCAAAATTTTAAATTCGATCGATTTAGATGCGCTGTTTAAAAATCGATCGCGAAGACCGAGAACTGGGTGAATGAAAACGTGGTCGCGATGGGGTCGATGGCGCAGGGCAAATAGAAATAAGCGTGGAAATTTCAGGCAGCGTGAATTCAGAAGCGGCGGTGTTGTTTTTGCTGGGTAAACGACGAGGAACGACATCGACGGTTTCATTTAGCGGATGCGCAAACACCGATCCGTTGCCAATAAACACGGCCGACTCTTGGTGGCTGGCCACTTAAGTATTCAAAGCCCGTTCGAATTCCGCGAACCTTTCAATCTGGCTTGTTTGCAGCTCTGGAATGCCATCAGCTTCGTGTTCACTCGAGAACTTGTCTATCGTCAAGTGTACGAGGGTGGTTACGTCGAGTATATTGTTGAACATCCTATTTGTAGGTCTTAACGATTCAAGTGGAAGTTAAATAATATCATACAATTTTATAATTTAGGTAGAAAAGTGTTGGACATGGCTTATTGATATATAAGTTTGCGTAATTTATTGTGCATTTAATTTTCTTCCCTTTGGTTGATAATAATGCAATTTTAGTTTTAGTGATCAAACTCGATGTATATTTCTTTAATTTCCAGATATGTTAAAGAAATTTGGCGTTGATTGTAAATCTTAGAATAAATATGTATGAACACTGATCTGTTATAATTATAGAAAAATTTGCACAGTTTGTACCGACAATAGTAATTATATTCTAGTTTCATGTAAATCGAAATAAATTATATTTCTTAATTTTCAAATTAATTAAAAGTTGTTGATTATTTTATTGACTTTCATAATAATCCTATCCTTATTGTAATACATTATTTAATATTATTTAATATTACTTATCTGACCATGATTATTTTATTCTACTTCCATAAAACCTCGTCATATTCTCACTGTGAACATTAATGATTCATTCTTACTTGACTTTAATATCTCTATACTCGATTCCACTTTTCTCATCATGATTTTTACTCGATTTTCACAAAAAAAAATTCATTTAATATCCATCTACATCATTTTATCTTCCATCCAAAATATTTTTAATAGTATCAGAAACTCAGGATGGAAATAGAATATCCATAATCCCAAATAATCAAATTATTTCCTTCACTCTGTTCAAATCCTCGAAACAGGAATTCAAAGATTCCGGATGCGCGTTAAAAATTAATTTCGCGGGATAATTTCCATCTCTCGCGCGGCTCAAATGGCCGGGCAAAGAAGCGTGAAACGCGTTCGACGCTGAAGAAGCCGATACGGCTCGTCGAGCGTGAAAAGCCAGGCCTAGATTCAACTCTTCTCCTCTCTCTCTTTCTCTTTCTCTCTCGAGGCATTCGGCACGAGATCGAAGGATTCATTAAAAGCGAGAGAGGAGATCTCGATTTCGCGTTTGCGCGCGCTAAAATTAAGATGAAGCCATCCCTTCCCCTCGATCCGTGGAAACGAACTTTAATTACTCGCTCGCGTGTCCGCATCGACGTGGTCCAACGAGTTGCCATCTATTAAAGGCGAGATGAAATTTTCCATTCGATTTAAAATATATTCTTACGAAGAATATAGAAATTTATTTTCAAGGTCGTTCTCGATGGACTCGTGGTGACACGGTTCGAGGAAGATGGTATACGAAATCGATCGACCATGAGAGTGTTCCGCGTAGATTCTTTTGTTCCTCGCCGTGTTAATTAGGGAGGAGAGGTTAGGTTAGAGTGGGTGAAGATGATGAGGGTTGATAGCGAAGGTATCGTGTTCTTAATTTCTGAGGCGAATTTCGAAGATGAAAATCGAAGATTGGTTTTTTGGGGGGGATTGTGAGTGAGTGAAATTTGAGTGGATTGAAAATAAAGTGTACGTAAGTTTTAGAATATAAATATTTTATAATATTTTGCGTCAAAGTGATTTTAATCGATACTTTAAAAACAAAATTTTTTATGATAAAAAAAATCTATGTGCAAAATCTATCAATTATTAATTTAAAAAAATATTTTATCGATTGAATATATTTTTAGTATGTTTGTTTTTAACTGAGGTTAGATATATTTATTGATTAAATCAAAGAGGAAAAAACAAATAATATATCTTCTTTAGAAGTAGTTTCCTTTTTGAATCTAAGCCATTGTAATTTTCAGCGTCGCTTATTTCTATAATCCGCTTCATGCTGTTGTAAAATTTTCACGAGTTGCGAGCCATCACAACATAATACAATTAATGAAGTTATAAGTTTGAAAATTTCAAAGTTCTAGATTACAGAGTTTTAATAATTTCAGAGTTTAAGCACAATTCGGTTTGGTAAGCTTGGTTAGTGAGAAAAAATTTGTAATATCTCAGAAAAAAATTCACAAAAAATCCTTTCACGCGTAATTACTTCTCTTCTCTATACACTATCAACTTAATAATACTTAGTACCTTAAATTATTTTCAAATTAAATTATTTTATCTTTAAATTAAAAAAATTTTCGATTTTAATTTTTAATCGAAATTTTCATTCAAATATATATTATAATATATTCTAAAAGTATTGTATTAAACCACGTTGAAATTAAATAACGTATAGCTTCAAATAATACTAAATTTCACAAACAATTGAATATCTGTACATGTATATATCTAATAAATACACGTGATATCCATTCAAACTCGTCCATTCGAAACAAATCGATTCGCTGATAAACTTTTGCTCAAACATGATTAAGCCTTCGCGACTAATTAATAGCGACACGCAACGACAAGCTTCACACGTTTATTCAAAATTGATTGCTCCTCTATATTTGTCACTACCAATTTATGATACATTCTCACTTTGATATATATATCGTTCCTCGATATATCTAATATTTGGAAAATTGATTTCTCCGTTGTTATATATTCCTTTGTACTATCTTTCATAATAAAATCCAAACTATTGAAAAGAATATTGTTTATTTTTAAAATATCCTACTTCAACGACAATTTGAAAATATATATAAATTTAGACTCAATTACAAAAATTTACTTATCCGTCAAGATATTTTATATTCTTTTCCCCAACATCCATTTCAAAAAAGTTCCATCCAAGAAGAAAAAAGCATACAAATTCATTAATCTTCGTTCATCAAATTAAACAACATTCGTATGAAAAATTTACTTTTTCCCAATCATTCAGCCCAACTCCTCGGTAACTCACACAACCCATTTCCCAACTCTCTCTCCGTCCCTCTCCATCCTTTTCGCAATTTCACTTCATTTAACAAAAAGTTAAATTACAACATCCCCTCCCCGCATTTTCTCCTGCTCGCGAAACTCGTCTCGCCCCAATAGGAAAATTCTCGTAACCGCTCCAACCTCTCTCCCTCCCCGTAACTTCGCCGCAGATTTATTCGTCCCCAACCGTGGAGGAAAAATTCGGCCAACCCCGAAACCCCGGATCGTACCGGATGATTTTTCATTTCACGAAACGAACGAGGTAACACGCCCTCGTTCTCCGGAGAACGGCTCGTCGTTCCCGCAACCCCGGATCGTCCCTTCCTCCACCGCCGCCGTTCGCGGTCGGCTGCCACTCGCAACGAATGCTTTTCATCTTCGCGGGCGCAAACAAACCGCGGCGACCAACCGCGTTATTAATCTCCGGATTATCAAGTGGGCTCGCCCCATTCGAACCGAAATTTCCCTCGTATTTCTCTCCCCTGCCTCGACCTCGACACGGATAAAACGGACGTGGCCTCGTGAAAAATACTGCGACACACCCCACACTAATTGTTTTTTGATCGGAGAAAGAGGTGACTTGTTGATCCTGTTGACAACGAGGAAGAAGCTGCGCGTGATGGGAAGGGGAGGAAGGAAATTTCTGTGTTTTGAAGCGATTTCATCGAGCGGGTTTAAGTGTGGAACGATAAGGATAAAAGTATCTGCGCGTGAAGGGGAGAAGGGGGCTTGTTTCGAGAGATTAAGGTTTGTCGCGGAAGCGGAATCTCGTTCGAAGTCGAGGCGAGGAAAAGGAATTGAATTTGAACGAACAATGAACTTTTGCTTGGCTTTAGATTTGTGGAATCCGTTTCTGAATCGTCGTGTTTTAGCTTGAACCAATTTGTCGATGATTTTTTATGTACTGCGAGATATTCGAATACACAGGAGAAAAAAATATTATAATTTAATTTATCTCACTTTTTTTTTTAATTATTTTAACTCACACGTGTTAATCCAAATTAGAATTGCATGTAATGAAACAATAATAATTTTCATACTACGTGAAGTTATATTTTATATTAATCGAGTTAAAGAGAAGGGTAATTTCATTCGAATCTCAATTAATTGAGATTGATTGAATCTGTCTATTACAAAGTTCAGTTAAACATATATATCATTTACACGTATATAATTTCAAAAGAATCTCGTGTAATTAATTTATACAAAAATAATATGATACATTGACAACAATACAATGACAGTGAAACAAATTTGCAGCCTTGAATCTCAACCCTCATAATTCCACACAATTCTTCGCACAAGAAACCGCAACCCTTCGTCGAGTTCGATTTCTTCGGAGAAGGAACTGGAATCGTTATCCACGATTGCTTCGCGCGAAATACGAGCCATGATTATCGTAGATACGGATTTAATCGTCCCTTCAAACTAGGTCGAACAAAAGTATCGCATCATCAATAAAGCAATCGACATCGTTCTGGCGCCTGTTCCGCCACGGAGATTTCCGCGTCCAGCAGCCGGACTTAATTATACGGCGCGTTAGATTAAACGCGGGATCGTAAATATCGCGCCACCACGCGCCATTATTAATGCACGATGAAATACGCGTTCATTAGCGAACGCTTTTGGAATCTCGTTCTTCCGGTTAATATCATTTTCGCGCATAACGCTTCTGGATGTCATGGACGCTTTCGAATATCGCAAATGGAAGGATTACGACGATACGTATATGGCACGCCGAAATGCTCGAATGCTAATCGAATTAATGATACCAAATGAGAGAATAGGAATCGTTTCATTAATTAGACATGAAAACGTATTAGTTACTTTCGGCTAAGCTTTCGAGCCGGATGCGGATTATTTAAGCCGTCAAAAGTTGAAACGAGCAGTTGTTAACTGGACGGATATGCTTGCGGGCTGCGTTGTGCCACGGACATGTAACAAACAACAGCGATTACGCGTTTATCAACCGGGTGCACGCGGGTTAATGCACATTGTTATAATACGCGGTGGGCGTGAACGCGATTACCCTGTTGGATATCTGTAATAATAGTAAAACTGGGAAACCTGCTGTTGAAAATGAGATCGGCAGATCGGAGAAATTGAGGAGCATGCGTGATTAGACGCGTTTGCGAAGAGATTTAGATATCATGATAAAGCGTGGAAGGAAGGGAGGAAGTTTAATGCCTTGGATCAGAGATATGCAATGGATTGGATTCGAAGAAATAATGTATAAGTTATTTTTATTATTCGCGAATTTGATCTCTTCTTATTCTACTTATTCATTTTTCGTTCCAACATCTCTCTTCCATGAAAATTTTAAAAACACGATAGTTTTCTAATTCCAAGCCTTTGATTTGAAGATGCGATTGGAATCCTTTGCCGATTAAATGCAAAAAAGCAAAGGTGTTTGACAAACAAAATAATTTGGATATGTTGGCCCGCGTGAAAATGTTTGTTTGTGTTTTCTTGAGCGTATTTACCAACTTGTACGCGGTCTCCGTTAATTGTGGCACTTTGTGAGTGCGCGTAAACATCTCGTGCAACGAACGTTTATTTTCTTAACGCGTTGAGAGCTGGTGCGGTGTCTTTGATCGTTTGGAACATTCAAATCGTTTTTCGGAAAAAATATTTCTCGTGAGTAACCGGTCATGGAGATTTAACGCTTGGATTAAATATTTGAAAAAGATTTGGGCGATATCTGGAGCCTCGATTTAAAGAGTCTGAGTTGGTCGTAAATATATGTATGTGAATATAATACATATCGCGATTGGTTTTAAATTTGCAAAGAAAATCATTGTATTTCATCTTTCCAAATTGTGTTCAATTTCACAAAAAGAGAAGGACGAAAAAAAGTGAAAGAACGAAATGAAGAAATAATTTTTGAAAGGCGAACGCAATAATCATGTTGGCATTAGACTCAAAGTGGAACAGTACACGCACAGTCTTGATTTATGAAACAGTGAGCCAAGAAATTTTATGATTCAGTAATTTGAATAGCCTATGTGCGCGAACGAAGATCGCGAAGTAAGGTTAAATTTAACCTCAATCTTGTTTGAAAAGCTTTGGTTAGGATTCCTCGAAGCGAAATATGTCAAACAGAAAGATTCTGTGCACATAAGTTATTACTTAAAATATTACTTAAAATAATTGTTTTCGTATGGAGGGAAATGGATTCTGATATACGAGTTATTCGATCGAATAAATATAAATATAATTTTAAGGATAATATTCTTTTTGTTAGAAGAATTTCCAGTATAATTAAGATTTTATCTTCGTGTCCATATTCTCTTATAATTCTCTTTGCTTCCTCGTATAAATTTTATACGACGAATAACGGGCATATAAGTGCATAAATAAATATGTAAATAGGTAGATGAGGCAAAAGAAGGGAAATAAAGAACTGAAGAGTTAGAAAAATCATTTTCTCGATTCAGGAATTTCTTTAAATGAATAATTAAAAATTTATATTTATTAATTGACTTGGATAAAATTATATTTATGATTCTAAATATTAGAAATTGATATCAAAATTCTTGGGAAGGATGTAGATTTTATTCAATTTCTTTCTTTTCATTTAATTCTCTTATTAATTTGATAAAAAGATGTAATGATTCATGGAATATAAGCGTGAAATAGTCGGATAATCTATGAGTTTAACGAAAATGGTGAAAATCGATGCACAAATTGATACACAATTTCTATATACAATTGATTCATTAGAGTTAATTACAAGGAATCCAATTCGAAAAGATAAAAATATAGAACCACGAAAGTATTACGTTAATAATATCTGTTTTCATGATTCGTTTACAAAAACAGGTCACGCAAGAAAAATAATTCCCTTCAATTCCCTCCGATATTACAATCAGCAGAAATCATCCCCATTCATTTAAATAATCTCTGCTAACCTTCACTCATACAACGTTCCCTATTTTCAAACTACAAATATCCATGAAAATCATTCGAAATAGCTCGTGTCTCGATTGTTCGTCACAAATAAACGTGTCAGGTCCCCCGGCACGAGCGACTGCAAATGGCGCCTGGATTTCTTGCGAGATAAAGAATAATACGGGGGAAAAAAATGAAAAAATGAAAAAAAAAAAAAGGAAAAACGAGAACGAACCAGTACAAAACATTGTCAAATAAAGACGAGTCGTCTCGAAACATCTCGCGGGCCATTTTATTAATGAAAAACGTACTGCTTCGTTTTGTTCAATGTCCTCTTAACGCGTTCCTCCATCGTTTCTCCTTCGCGTGGATGACGATGTTGCCATACCTGTTCGGATAATTGGGCTGAGAATTGTAGATAACATTGAACTGAGAAAATTTCAAGCTTCGAACGAATTCACGAGTATTTTTAGTTGAACAAAGAACAGCTTATATTTCTTATATTGAAAAAAAAACTTCAAATTCTAGACAAGTCATAGTGGGATTACGTAAATGTCCAATTTTGCAGTTATCCAATTTCTATCGTATCGTCATATAATTTATATCGGGGTAATTTAAGTGAAATTATAACATCGATTCCATTTTCTATCGATTGAACTTTAATCATGACGATTCTCAGCCCGCCAATTATCCTTTGTTCCGCTTCTCGCGAAACTGGAACGATGAACAGGCGTCGGTTTCGCCCATCCCGGCCAATCTCGACTAAATTGCATTGATAAAGACAGACGTCGGCTGAAATTGCGTGAGGAATGCGGTTGTTCGATCGACGTACGTTCGATACACGTCCACCGATTTCCCTGACCAGTTTGTGCTATGTCTGAGGAAATCAGGATTGCACGTGGCTCATCAAAACTTGGAGACATTATTAGGATTGACAGGGTTGTCGATAATATTTATTTTCGCAGAATGGAGATCTGTTCGTGTTTAATTGATTTGTTATTTAGTGATTTTGATAATGAATAATTAAAAAAAAAATTTATATAGAGTTTCGTAGCAGGATATGAATATTTTTGAAATTGTTCGATTTTGATTTTAATTTTTTCTTTTTTTTTCTTTAGTAATATTAAATATAAAAATAATATATTTGTCTAATAAGATTCTCATAAGATTGAAATAAAATTTGGATCTTAAGAATTAATTTGACACAGGAGTACAATTTAAATTTTTATTTTAAAACTTTCTCAAATATAAAAATTGGACACAAATTGAAGTCGATTTTAGAAACAGCCAAGATAAGCATTGTAAAGTTAATCTTTACGGTTGTTCTTGCACTAATTTCAATGTAAATTTCATTCTCTAATTAATATGCACCGTCGTAGACTCTGCATATTCGATGTACTCGATGGCCTCACTTTATCTATCGAATCACTTACCCTCCAAGTTTAATTAACTATCAACTTATACTATGCTAATAGAAAGATCTATCAGTGATAATATTATAAAGTTATAAAATTAAAACTTATTGGAAAAATATTTTACAAATTTAAAGATGTACAATTCGAATTAATTCTCTATCCTTTTCTTCCTTTTATCATTTACCCAATATTTATTTATTCGACTCACAGATTCTTTTGTAAAATCTACACCTAATAATATAATACTTCAACCCCGTCGAAACAACCTCACCTGACATTGTTTCAAGATGATTACACCTCCATAGAATGTGCAAGATCTCTAGTCTTGTTACGGAGGTGCGATCGATTCAGGAGGCTCATCAGCCCCTTAATAACTTCCTTTAAAACGTCGGCGGCTCTTTTAAGAGAGGCCGACATTATCGTCGAACGAACGAAATTCGATGGTTCTCGGCTACAAAGGATCCTCTTTTACCCCCATTCTTCTCACCCCTTCCACTTTTTTTTCCTTTGGCGGTATAAATTTAAATGGCTCCATTGGAACGTTATCATTCGAGAGGTGGTGTTTCGTTGCACGCAATCGACCGATAAAAGGCGATTATTTTTTTTCAGAAAAGAAGAGATTAACGCGTGCATCGAACGACTCGAGCGAAAAATTTCATCGACATCCTACTTCTCAAATATAAGTATAAAGGAGAATTATATCTCTTTTTTATTCGTGGAGAAACGAGATGGCCAATAAATTATATTGTACGGAATGAAACGAGATATTCTTTCGAGATATCAATGAATTTCATTTCGAGAAAATGAAAGTTGCGTTTGCTTTTCACGAAATTTTCACGATAATTTTCGTTCCACGTTTTCAGAAAATATATTCTTTTCTGTTTTAATTCAACATGTACAATAATTAATTCAATTTTATAAAATTATAGAAAATTGGAGAGATTGAAAATGGCGATTAGTTAATACATTAAATAAAATGTTAATGAGTAAACATTGACAAAAACTAAAAATTATCTTCTTTACTCTTATCTTATATCTAGAAACGAAGGAGGATTATCCATTATTTGCTATTTCTACACGAACACTTTTGTGTATACTCTTTATTTCTTCATTCTCTCTTAAACGTAAAATTGTCGGAGTAGAATCCCCCTTTCTCACCCCTTCGTGGAAATTCGCTCGCAAATTGCTCGACATGTAGATTGTAAGACACAATGTTCAGTCTCTCGGGAAGGAGCACAATAGCCAACATTCGATGCGTATCTTCTACAACGAAAGGGCACATTGAACACAAAAGCTTCGTGTTACGTAGACAACATGGCTTGTTGCAAGAGTCGGTGTGCGCGTGTAGAACCGTGAACAATATGCGAGGTAAACAATGAGTTGGATCATGAAAAAAGCACGGATGTTTAATGGCGACGTGGACATACGTGTCATCGGTTCGAAAAATCGATATCCGACTATTTTCCACGTTTTTTTCTTCTTTTCTCCTCTTAACCTCGATACCGTTGTATTATGGAAAGTGTAAACATTTTAAAGCATTTTATTTTATAACGCATAAATTAATCGTCGATATATCTTTCAATAAAATTCACGAAGTATAAAATATGAAAAATTAAATAAATTTAATAAATTTCTCTTCATTCTAATTTAACATAATGTTATAGTGGTAAATTAATTATTAATTTCTAGTTACTTATAGATTTTGCTTACTGTTAAAAAAGAAATGATACGAAAGATACGATAAAATTTAAATAATCGGAAAAATTCACACTTTACACTTTATATTTCGCAAAAGCATAAACTTAAATGCGCATAAACAAATGAAATAAATTATCATACTTTATATCTCGTAACGTTTGAAATACAATATTGTGAGAAGATCGGGATCGGGTCGCAAGATCACCCGAATTCCGAGTCATGCGAAACCGATGCATTTAAGTAAACCGCCAATTGTTATCCTCGTTTCACCGATCGTGAACGAGAAATCCGGCTGTTATATCTTCTCGTTTCTTTTCCTTTCTCCACCATTTAAATGGAGATTTTAATTGGTTCACTGTTAACGCTCCAGCTCGTTATAGCTTTTCGAATCGATCCCCCACGTTTCGTCCTGGCGCAATGGTTTTTTTCACGAATTACACGAGCACAAGTGTCACGTCCAGTGGACGAATCGGTGAGAAGGGATCAAGCTTTTATCGAGATTATTTGTAACGCTCCAGTCGACCAGGATTGTATGAAAGATAATCCCTTTTCGCGCGAACAATAGGAATTGCTTTTCAAAGAAAAATCCTGCTTTGGAGTTTTTGTTCTTTCAAATTCAATATTGTCTCTTTTCTTTCTTTCTTTCTTTCTTTTTTTTTTTTTGTTTCTCAGTTTATCAACATTGTCAGTAGTGCTCTTGTTTTTCAGAAATATTTTTGCCATATCTTTCTTGCAATTTGTGCTTTTTTAAAGGGATTTAATGATTTTATTTCTCTCCAGGCATTGTATATTTTCTCTCGTGTTCTATTAACACGAAAAACTTCACTTCGAGAACTTTTGTTGAAATCGTTTCATATATTTTTCGAGAAATATATTTAAGAAATATGATTTAATTTTTGAATTATATATTTGTATATATATTGAAATGTATTATTTTCAATAAATAATTTAAATTTATATTAATTCTAAAGATTTATATTAATTTTAAACGTTAAATAATAAATATTTCGTCCTTTTGTCTTTAATTTATCGATTATTTATAAATTCTAATGTTAAAATGTTAATGCTAAAAATTAATTAAAATGTTCTTTTAAGAAATGGTTGGTAAATTTTGGTACAATATCGAGATTCTGAGATGAATTTATCGGGTCATAAACTTGAACATATGACGTCAAATGTAGGTTGCGAATCGATAAAATGTAGCCATTTAATTAATGGCTTTAATATTTATTCGTATATACATATATATAATTTTCAGAAAAACTGTACCATTGTTTTGTATATATTTTACCTCCGATATAAATATATTTCGCTTGCAATATCCCATTTAATTAGTTAAAACTTCAATTAATACCTTTGTTTTTCAAATACACCTTAACGATAAAAGCATCTTTTGAAAATTGAAATATCAAATTGTAAATTATCTATTTGTTCGAGCGATATTACAACAATATTTTTGTTAAATATTATTCAAACATATATTATTCAATATATTATTCAAAAATAAAATAAAAATAAAAGCTAAATTGAATACATTTATGTATAAAATATAAAATGATACATGGATATGTTTTATTAATTAACACATTTTATTTAAAGCACTATAATATTTCGTAATTTATTTCAATAATATTTTAAATTCAATAGTAATACAATCTTTTTACAATTTACAGTTTATTAAAATTGCTTAAACCAGTCTATTATATTTATATTCATTAAATATTATATAAAATCATTTAAAATTTATATAGTACACAATTTATTCATCAAATTCAGATCCGACTCGCGTATCTAAATCAACGAAAAAAATTCAAATCCTACAAATGTCCAAAAACTCCTCAACCATTTATTCACCGAGCCCATAATTTACAGGACAACAACCATACTCGTCCCATTCCCCCAACAGAAAAATTTCGCAGAAAAATTTACAACAACCCTCGAAAAAAACCACCCTATTGGGATCCATTATTGCGCTACCCTTCTCGAAAAACTTCAACTCTCTCCTCGAATGGAATCTCGAATGAGAACGAACGTGTCTCGTCTCTCGAGCGGATCGATTATCGCCTTAACCGTGGAAAGAGCCGTGCCCGAAATTCGGCTCGCGCCGCAGGTGGCATTAAGACAAATTAGATACGGTGCCCGGTGGAATCAATTGTTGGCCGCAATTCCCAGCCAACGCGCTGGTGTCGCGCGCAACGATTGGCCACGAATCGGCCGATCGTACTGCTTAATTGCTGCTCCTCGCGCCGTGCCCCGCGTCGTAATTGGAATCGAAACGTGGACACGTGGACGTAGGTGCGAAAGAAATCGCTGACGAACGGTCGCTGGACCGACACTCTCTTCCTTCCCCGCCTCCATTTCGGGATAGAAAACAATCCATTCGTGGACGTGAGGTGAAAAACCATCGGGGGCCCTGGATTTCTCGGATTGCCTCGAATTCGAAGGTATAGGAAAGCGGTCACGAACCGGTTGTTAATTGCGTTTCTTCGGCCTGTTTTTATTGGGGTTAGGGAGATAGGGGATGATAGGGGAAAATAAGTGGATTTTTGGAAAAGGACGGATTGATCGCTCGGGGTGATCCGGTCGATTAGATTCGTGAACTCGTGAGCTGCTTTTCTTTTGGCAGGGTGGAATTCTAACGCGGATAGAAATTAATATTTATGAAGAAAAAGAGGTTGAATTTGTTAATGTTCTCGTTGTTTGTATTGTTGAAGCGTGATCAGTAAACGGAAATAGGAAAAAATCATCGGTTAGCAAAGTAATACGGAAGAAATTAATATTCATGAAGCGATGGGAGGTTCAAGTTGCGAAGCTTGTTAATCCTTTGAATTCATTATATTCCGTTTCAAACGAATTCTTTCATCTTTCTGCCACCAAGTTTCTCTTCCTTACCTCCGAAATCGACTTCTCCAATGTTTATTAATTACATAAAATAAAAAAACATTTGATTCGAGTAATGAAATTTCAAACGATACCGTACTAAAAACTCAATTGATTCTCGATCGAAACGAGCGCAAAGATTCCGCCGAAAGAGAGCCAAGTTTTTCTTTCTTACTTTTCCGAAATCGACTTCTCCGACGATTATTTAATTACACGAAATAAAAAACTTTGATTTGAATAATCAAATTTCAAATAATACCGTACTAAAAATCCAAATTGATTCTCGACCGAAACGAGCCAAAAGATTCCGCCGAAAGAGAGAGAGAAAATCGTCGAAACGAGAAAGTGAAAGCTCCTCTTCCGACAATTCCACCCCCCTAATCACGAATCCTATCAATCGTCGATCGCGAATTTCCATGTCTTACCATATTCCCTGCCTGCTCCGATGCCTCCATCCCGGATTCCTTTGATCATTGGATGGCGAAAGGGACAGGCGGATTGTTCGTTGGCGGGAAATCGGATTCCGGTTGCATCATCGATATCGGGTTGCGAGCCCTCGTTTCCCCCCCGAGTCTCGCGGAGAATTCGGCTCGGTGGCCTGGTTTCGAGGCGGGTGGGGAACGTGGCGCGTGATCGAAGGGGTGCGAGCGCGTTTCAACCCTTCCCCCACCGCAAATTTTCACGGGCTATGAGCTCGGAAATCGACTCGCGGCCGCAATTACCGGACAAATCTGATATAAACGCGCGGGGCATCGTTTAATCGTCTCATATCTCGCTTCCTGCGATTTCCTTAATCATTAGGAAAGAAGGAGAGGAAAACTAGAGGAAGAAATAGAATAGTTTAGAGAAAGGATGATTAATTTTGCGAGAAAGAGATTATTTTTTTTAAAGAAATGGTTTTTGATTGTTCTAATAATTTTAAAAATCGTGAAAGTATATATCTAATCGATTTGTAATTTTTTTCTTTTTTTTTTGAATTGAAAGAACAGTTTGTTTTTGTTCTCTCCAATACTATTTCTGTTGTAGCAGAAATTTTTTTTATATTTGTTATATCAATTGTTGGCTTGCAAAATATTTTTATCTCTCGTTTCAATCATTCGAATAATTTTAAAACCAAAAGGATTAGAGGAAAGTAATCAATTACAGGGAACGAAACGAACGAATTTATTCTCCGCAATTTTCACCCGCTCGTGGACGATACTTCTGCCAATCCAGTGTCGCTGGAGGACAGATTGAACAGACACGGAGTGAGAGCCACGAAATCAATTGTCAGCCGCAATTTCCTGCTGGCAATCCTCTGTTAAACGATTAAGACCCGGGAAGATACGATTCAGGGAACATCACCGTTACATTCGTATCCCTTCGATCGGTCGTAAGGGCCTCTTAATTGCTCGCCACTGTCCCTCCACGCGATTGCGATCCAACTTTACCATACGAGATCGTAAATCGTTCATCCTATTCTCCCGCATTGTTCAGGATAATCCCTTTTTCCTCAACAAAATTATTTCTCCATTTTGTTTCTCGATATATATACTTAGCGGAGATTGTTCTGATGGAAGTTAGGTTCGAATTTAAGACAGATTAAATCGATGGTAAATTGATTTTATTCCCTTATTGATAGTCGAATTTCTTTGAATTTATGTTATGTAGAATAAATAAATTATTTAATTAAGAAATCGTAATCTAAAATCCGAATTTTAGTTAAAGAATTATTATTATTTATTCAAAGCATTATTATTTAACATCACAGAAAATTTCAATTTCTTAATTCTTATTTTTATCCAAAAAAAAAAAAAAAAAAAATGTGAGGGACGATTCCACCAAACAATTGCTTTTACAATTTCATCAAAATAAAACAATACCGATGCTCTAATTAGATCCTCATTGATTCATCCTAATTCACGTCTCCATCATAATTCAACCAAGATCCAACCAAGATCGACGGCATGATCGAAAAACTGGATGCATGAACGAATAATCGAAGCTCCGCGAAGAGCAATATGTCATCGATGACAGGATAAGCGAGAGAAAGAAAGAGAGGGAGACATCTTCTCGTCTGAGAAGATTTTATAGAACGATTCGCGATAAATCTCGCGCGGCGAATCCTCCCCCTGTCCTTTGATTCATCCATGTCAATCACGGGGGATAAAACTTCATTACCGGATAATAATGGAGGGATGGATGGATTTTCGTCGTTCACAACGGCGCTTCGTTTACAATGACATGGGCTCGGATAAATATCGGCCGGTGGAAATAGGTGCGGTGAATTTATGGGAGACGGTGGATGACGGTGATGGTGTGTACGGCCGTTGAGCGACAGGTTTGCTTTTGTTTTGCTGTGATTTGGTGGGATGGTTTAGGGAGTTGATGAAGGTTGGAATGGGTCGAGGGTTGGGATATCGAGAGGGAAGGTTATCTTAGGAGGGTCGGTTATAGAGATAGGGGATGTACTAGGTGGGTGATTCGGTATTGTTGGACGAAGGAAATTGTGTAGATAATAATAAGCGATAAAAAGAAATTGCGGTTTATCTGCGGTGTAATTGGAGGGTTTGACGAGGAAAATGATGTAACGGACGAGACATTTTGTTTGAAATAATTATGTTGTAGATTGTAAAGGATTAAATCAAAGAAAAGAGTCAATGCAAAATCTTCAAGTACAATTCTTCCATATCGAGCCTATATCGTAATGAAACGCAATGTATTATGTTGGTTCATTCAGTTAACGTCTTCATTATTTTAAAGTAGGAAACAGTTTCATTATCCGGAGTGGATGTTTTTAATTTTTCTTCGAATTTATTGCCTCTGATATTCAAAGAAAAAATTCTCTCTGAAAATTTTATCGTGCATTTTACTCCGTGTAATATTTTATGAAATACATTAAAAATACAAACCGATAAACGTAATGATATGAACTCGTAGAATATAAAAACGTCATAAAAGAGAAACAAATTTTTTTTACATCTCTCTCTTTATTCTCTAAGAAAATCACGTTATTTATATATTCCTACGAAATACAATAAGCCGGAATCGACGCTTTTCCAACAAAAATTCATCGCCAAAAATTTCACTTTCGACAAATTTACTATATCCCTGGTGTTGGAATCATCCGAAAAGTTTCACGGTCATAATCTCGGAACGACGACAAAAATCTCCCGACGACGATATCCTCGAGCTATAATAAATTCCAGGCCCGTACTATGGCTCCATTTATTTGGCCGGGCCAATTTCTGCCTCCTCCCTCCTCGCGGTTCAATTTCGCCCATTCAACCGTGGTCGAAGTAGGTCGTCGTAGCGCCGCGACGATATGGCATTGCTACGTAAAAACTTGTAAGCACGTGCTTGAAAAATAGTTGCGGGAGAAGGGGCAAATCCATCGAGAATTTATACGACTTATTCCTGGAACTTATGCTCACGCATCAAGGAACGTGATGTTCCGTCATTCGGAGTTGTTTCCGCCGCAGTGAATAATTCGCTCGTAAAGAGACGCAGGTAGAACAATGCTTTCGCCCGCGCTCTATCACCAGGTGATAATCCCGCGACCAGGTTTCTGCGATTCTGTTGCCACACGAAATGAAATCCGCATCAGACTGCTTTCCTCGCAGCGACCCCGTAGCAATTAACATCGCGTTACATCCGGCGCCTGTTGTAACTCGAGATATTGCAAGAAGTTTCGTTGGAAGTTTCGTTTTGAATGGAAATAAAATATATTCGTTTCGAATTTCATTTTTTCGAGTTTCTTTACAAATGATACTTTCTTTTCGAGAGACTTGATATTATTATTACGAGCGATGATTTAATTTTTAATTGACTGATCAAGATCGTCTTGTTAAAGTTGAGTTACAAGTAATAATTCATTCCTAAAATATTGTTGTAATGTTTGATGATTAAACTGTATATTATTATTTTGATTTATTTATACTATTTAGAGATGGATAAAATTTTATAAGAATAAATTATTTGAATTTTAAACTTATTATTTAAACTAATTTTTTACTTTCCAATTATTTACTACCCAATACAACTTGTCCATATTAATTCTCTTATTAAGCTTCATCAACGAATCTATACTATTCCACTTTTCGTCTCGCAGAACAGATTTTAACAATGTCCTTTTTTTCTCTCTGTTTCAGGTACGTATGCAACACCAAGAGCAATCACGAGAGGGTCCGTAGACGCGACCCGTTCGTGCTGAATGTGGTGAGATGCCGCCGAAGCACGTAACAAAGGCTCGGCTAACGCCTCTGTAAACGACCGTAGAAACGCAAATAAATCGTTCACCGTATCATTCTCTTTCACTCTGTCACTTTGCGCTTTCACGAGCGTCCACGTCCGATGCTCTGCGATCGATCGTTTTTTTTTTCTTCTTCCTCCCTCTCCACTGAATCATCGCCGTTAACGGAAGTGTTGATCGAAATCCATCGTCGATTCGTTTTTAATTAGCCGAGCGAAATTCACGAATTACGTAAACTTTGTACGGAATTTAACGACCACCCCCGCTCGTCCGAGCTGCTCAGATCCCGAGCAAGATATGGACAGAGCTGCTCCGTTATTCGTGTCCCCTCCCTCGTTAACGAGTGAGTTGTTAAGTAACTTGATTAACGCTTGAACCTCGTAATGGGTGCATCGATTGCAGCGGAATTTGGATGGGAAGGATTGTAAACCGATCACCGTTTTTTTTCTTCTTTTTTCTTTTTACGGGTATTATTTTCTTCTTGTTTGTTAATATAGAAACGCGTGGGAGAGACGGTGTATAGGGTGAGTTGTAAATTTGGTTCGAGAGTCGAGTTAAATTGGATAAAATTTTTTAATGATTCCAAGCAGTAAATTTTTGACAGAAAATAATAAAGTGATAGAGAGAGAGAGAGATATTGAGATTTTTTGAAATTTTGAAACGTGGAAAAAGAGTATCTTTTCTATAACAATTATTATTATTATTATTATTATTATTACGATAAAATTTGAGAAATTTTATTTTTTATTCTTTAGCGATGTATAATAGCTCTCGAGCATTGTAATCTTCAATAGTTTTTATTCTCGAGAGACCAGTTCGTTCGAAAATACGAGATCCAAATTTCGAGTTAATCCTCCGTTACGAGACATGGGAATTACGTATCCACGTGTATCCGTATCTTTGAAATTTTTACTCGCTTATTTGCTTATCTCCATGTGCGTCCCACGAAATTTATTTTAATGCATCATTTCGCTGGAATTGGAAATGATTCTTTTAATAAGAATTATTATTATTATTATTATTATTCGAATTTTAAACAAAATTAAAAAATTTATTGATTATGAATAATTCATAAGTTCAAAATTATTGCAGTTATTAAATCAGCTGGATTAACGTCGATTACCTATCAAATTTATAACTCATTTTATACCTTTTCCTCGTCAACGATACACATCGATCGATTCGATATCGATCAACACACGATACAAACATACATACATGTTGCTATCAGTATTATATGCGAGTATATTATACAATATTGTTCCTAAAGTATTTATTCGATTGTTGTAAAAGTCGCGCATGTAGACGCGTTTGACGCACAATGATCTTGTTGATGGAATATAAATAAAACAAAGTTCGATGTACGTATACTTGGCTTTCTGACTCATTCCATCGAAGCCTCTGTTTTCGATACATTCTCGTGTCTGAGCGTTCTCGTTGATCTCGTTGATTATTTTTACGTACATTCGAAATTTTTCTTAATCGAACAATTATTTGAAATTTCGAAATATGTAATCGTAATAGCGGTATGAAATTCGATTAAAGGAATTAAAAAACTAAATATTTCAACTTTTTATATTACATATTTTAAAATATGACCATATATCCACAAAAAATAACGAATACTTTTTATAATTCTAATTAATTTTAATTGTCCGAAGTCATATTGGCTTCTTTCTCAACATTTTTTTTTATGCTTCCGTCATCTAAAAAGTAATTATATTTTATGATAAATTAATTACTTATTTTAAACGAAAGAATAATCTAAGTTTAATATCGAGCAAAGATTAAAAAAAAATTTTACAACGATAATAAAAAATTCATATTTTTAATATAATAATAATTCACGTTGTCGAGTTGAAAATTATTCGTTTCGTTTATTAATCATTCATCTCTCGTGCACGTAATATTCCCTGCAATGGCCGACACGATATTTCAAGTCGATTAACATTTCACGAGCTAGGTAAGTTCAATTATTCTCATTATTTACAGCTATTCTATTCACCGAGGGGGCTTTATGCTTTCCACCGCTTCTGTGTCATTCGTTAACGCGATGCTGTGTGATTCCGGAATCTTAATGCAAATATTTGCTGGACACTTTGAACATGTACTCGCGCTGCTTGTTTATTCTCGTCAGAATACCGCGTTTCTTTTCAAAAAAAAAAAAAAAAAAGAAAGAAAAAAAGAAAGAAAAAAAGAAAAAATTTTCTTCTTCTTTCTTTTTTCTTTTTTCTTTCTTTTATATATTCCATATACACTGTCAACGTATTTCTATTTTCCAACTCATTATTTTCGGCATCTATCATTAAACAATTGATATTTATTATCTAAGAAAAATTAATATTAATTTCTTTATTATTATTATTAGAGAAAATAGCATAAAATGCCATTGTTTCTCCGAAACGAAAATAGTTTTATCCACGGGTTATCTATTCACGCAAAACGTTAATATTTTATGATCCATTTCATGGATTTTTATTCCATAGTTCATAAAACGCAGCGAACGATGTGAATTTTTGAGAATTTCTTTTTTTTTTTTTTGTTCAGGGTATATCGCACAGTTTATGTTGACTCTGGTTTGCAATAAATAATCAAACGAGCATGACTCCGCATGTAAATTTTCACTGTGCGCTATGACGTCAGAATAAGATTATTTTAACAAGATAAAAAAAAACCTCTTTTCCTGTTCGTATTCACATCCAATATTTTTTTTATTTCATTTTATACTATTTTAAATATTCAAATATTATTCGATATTTTTAAATCGAAACGCGATATTTTATTCCAATATTTCGTATTTTTATTTTAAATTTTTCTGTAAAAATTTCTTCTTCCATGATTCGTGATTTCATATAGTTATAATATTCAGAAAAGAAAAAGCGATTATTCGAAAGCACTGCAATTATTAGACGATTATTCACATTTAATCTCCGCGACATAAATTTCTAGAAAATCCTGAGATTTATAATTACACGAAATTGTTGAAATCTGGCAATTTTATTCTTTGTTACGTAGAAAAATTATTGGAGCGCGTTCTAATTTCTTAATTGTTTACCATTACAATTGTGAGTATCGAATAATGGAGAGATTTCGAATTGCAACAATTTCAAAATTAAAATTGAAGACACGTTTCAATAGTTCATGATCGATAAAAATATTTGTGTACGTTACATGGAAAAATACGTGCACGTATATTTATTTCAAAAATATGCACTTGTATTTTCGTTTACAATTTTCAATTTATAGAATGTCGATTGTACGAGAGTGAAATAACACATACGATGTTTTGATTTTTGAAAATCGTTTTGAAAATCGTGAAAATTGCCAGTTATTTATGATCGAGAAAATTCGTAAATATTGAACACGTGTGAACGATAAAAATTGTTTGGAAAATATCATAAATTTTGTAAAAAATTCGAAAATCGTCGTAAATCGTCGGATTTTTTAATTGTTTAATTTTTAGTATTCGCTAAATATTCGAAGCTTCTGAAATATCTCTTTGAAATTCCGCTTCGATTTTCCATGAGCACTTATCATTCTCAATCGTACATAAACTTCTCAAAAAATACAATTTATACTTCACTTTTGTTCACTAAAATATCGATTTGATAAAACAATCAATGAAGACTTCTCGGGGAACAAAAATTAAAGAAAAGTTTCGAATTAATCTGCTTACCGAATTGAAATCAGCGACTTACACTTTTTAAACAATTGCAAAAAAAAAAAATCCAACATCATCGTTAACTAAAATTCACTTAACCTCTTTTCTCAATCCCTAAAATTCTCGACAAGGTTGCATTTTCCCCTGTGGTTTTCCACAAGGGTAGAACTTCGTAATATTTTCTCATCCATGCACTCGCATAATAGGTGGACGAGTTTATTTGTTCCACGATGATGCAAAAGGCGTATACTTTTTTTTTTAGCAAAAGACCGACTTAGGGTGCGCGAAAAATAGAAAAATGTACGAACCTTTCGACGAACCTGTGCACGGTCTTTGGATAAATAGAGCGAAGGGTGTTGGAGAATCAAGTGGAAAACAGAATCTTGGTTCAAGGAGATGGAAAAAAAAAGAGGAGAGAGATGATTTGACGACAGATTTGATAGCCTGGAATGAACCGTGGTTCCGACTCTGGTTGAGAAGTTGATCGGATATCGGTTATATCGATATGGATTGCCTATTTTTCTTCGATGTAGTGTCACTTCCGGCTTCTTCATTATATCTCCAGATATTTTGTTCACGAATGAAACGTGAATCATCATCGATGGAACAATTGCATCGTTTCTTTCTTTCTTTTTTTTTTTTGTCCTGAAGAATTGATATTTTTGGAATTGAATAATAATATTGGCTGTTCGAAAGTTGTATTATTACTGAGTAGAATTTATGTAATTTTTTCTTACGAGTAGAAATATCTTTTAAACGAACATGATGTTTCTATTACGCTATAAATATAAATTGTGAGAATTAGAAATTGATATCTTTCTGTAATATCTTTAATTAGACAAAATTATCATAAGTGAATTAATCTATAGAAATCATTCAATTAATTTATTATGGTATTCTATAAATGATTTGACACCTATACAAAACACGATACACGTATTAAAAATTTACACATACTAAAAATTTCTATACCAAGTTTCCAAATTTTTAACGGAATCTTCACATTTGCGTCTATAAAAATTCCTGAATAAAATACTAACCCATGATGATAAACTGGCGTTCAAATCGCTCGAAATGTTCTTTCAAAATTTTTTTTATTAAAATCTGATTGAAATATGAATGAAAAATTCTTGCCACGTTCGAACAATACCTTCATTCATCATACCTGTGCCGATAACATCCCCTGCATTATTCATATTCCATCCCTTCCTCCTTTATATTCCAAATTTCGACACACGATTAAGCATTAAATCTTTCATTATCCATAAGACGAAGTTTATTTAATATCATGATTATTTGCAAACAATTCACGTACACTGTTAAAACTTCTTAAAATATTAAATATCAGATTTTTCATGAAATTTTGAAAAACAGAATCTTTCTTATTCTCTTCATTTCATCTCTCTCTTTCTCTCTCTCTCTCTCTTTAAAAATTGCATTATAAAATTTTAATTCCGTTTAATTTTAAGAATATTCATTCTTGCTGAAACGCATACCCACTTAAGAAGAAACCGATTGTCAAAGAAACGATTTACGCGAAAAGACTATGTAGTTTCAAAGTAGTAGTTGCAAAATTCCTCAACCCTCTTAAGCTATTATGCTCGTTACTATGATAAGTAGGAAAGATTAGGATTTAGAGTCTAGCTCCTCCAAGTCGATCTTGGCCTCTGTACGCGAATTAAGGCAAGATTATAAGTCCAAATGGAAAAACTTTGTCCCTAAAGCGCGTCGAGGTCGAT
Source organism: Apis cerana (assembly GCF_029169275.1). Lineage (NCBI taxonomy): Eukaryota > Metazoa > Arthropoda > Insecta > Hymenoptera > Apidae > Apis > Apis cerana. The sequence goes on from NC_083857.1 coordinate 10,006,641, forward strand.
TCTTTCGCTGGTTTTCATTCTTTTGCTTATCTTTTGCTTATTCTTTTGCCACCAATTGAACCTAACAAACGCGTTCTATTTGACGAAAAGAAACGCCTCTGTTGAACTGGTTCATTAAATTAAACGGTATTTCGGATTCATAAATCTTGAAAAACTATCACGAAATGAGAGATATTGAATAAAGTTATTCAAATTGATTACGCGGTAATAAAAGTTTAGACGGGGTATTTTATTATTAAATTTTTAATATATCTTCTCTAAAATGATGAAACTTTGATAACGATGCAGAATTTCTTGGCTTCTAATTCTTAATAAACTTCGAGCAATTAGCTTCTCCGGAATCGTTTACTCCCAGTTTCTGCTTTACTTCTTTCATAAACTTGAACTTTCATCTCATATTGCATCTTCGAAACGAGAGATTCTCCCAGTTCTGATAAAACGGATACAGTTCTCGTTATTAAAACGGTATATAGAGTAAACGAGTAGAACGTTCTTTATAAGTGGAAAATTTATTATCGCTTCGATGATCCAATCGAAAAAAATTTAACCATGGAATAATTAATAGCCTTGTAGTAATGATTTTCCCTATAGATATCAGTTCAATCAATTTACATAACTTGTCCGTGTTTCTATCTTGATAATAGTTGCAAATAGTCGGAAGGAGAAATTTATAAGCATGTAAAATAAATTAAAAATATTACGTATCCATTACGGTGGAGATATATTAACCAAAGTCGGCCAATTAAGCCGAGGAACGGTTTTTAATTTCACGATCGTTATCATCGACAAGCCATTAACCATCTCTCGATCGCTCTTTCCACGAGCCACAAATTTGTAAAGTAATTCGAAGTAATAACCGAAGTACACCTTTTCTTTTGCGATCGCAGCAAGTGTACATCGGCTATATAATCGAGAAGCTTGCTAAACTCGCGCAAAAAGGGAAAGTATAAACTCTCCGGCCATCGAAGCGAGTGTTACTGAATGTTAGTCAATTAAATATCGTTTCTCTCGTTAAACTCGGATTACCATTACCCTAGCCCGAGCTTTTCACCCCTTTTCGTGGAAATATTTTTCTACCAAATGATATTCCATTAATAAATATAGCTCAAAGAAAATATTATATTTTTTCTTTTTAATCTTGTATTTCATTATTGAGAATTTTGAATACGCTTTGATAAAAAAAAAGTTTTTTTATTTTTATTTCATTTATATGCGATAATTTTGTTTTTATTACTTATATTTATTTGATCATGATAATCGTACTAGAAATTATCATTTTATGAAAAGGAAAGACTTTCAGAGAAACGATGAAAATATTTTATGTAACAAATTACATAATATTATGTAACAAGCATTATATACGAGAAGTGAATATGTAAAGAATTCATGGAATTTTTATTTTTAAATCTTGTGAAAAAGTATTTACCGATTTCAATGTTCACGATGTGTAAAATTTTTCATCGATATTCCACGACATGGTTGGAATCATGGACGTGTAGACCCTTCTGTTCTGATTAATATTCATTAATCGAAGCGAGCCATGCTTTCAAACATAACGATTCTCCTCCAATTAAACTCTGTTTTTCGCGTTTTATTTCGTTTCATTTATTTTTATTTATTTATTTTTTCATTTTATTTGATTTGTTGTTATTGTCAACGTAGCAAATAATAAAAAGATTACGAATGAAAAAGTTCTTAAATATTTTTCCTCGGTTAAGAACGATTGCTCTCGCTCGTTTCAGTGTATTGTTTCCTCTTCTTGAAACGATTGAAAGAAACTCGAGCAACGAGCAAAATGAAGGACGATCTCGTTAGAGGAAGCTGGCAAGTTAATGTCGCGTTCACAATTTTATTTTCTTCGTCGTTTCTCGAGTTGATACTCGTTAATGACCAGCCAGAAATGGATTATTTTCAGGGATCAAACTTTTGTCTGAAATATTTGTTACATCATTAAAAGAATCCTCATTGAAAGAGAACGATTTTCCGTTTCTATTTCATTTCGTTCTAATAAATAGCACAACAATAAAGTGATGGAATTAATAGAATTTTTATTTTTTTAATTTTAATATCGAAATATTTGTCGTACTTATTTATAACATCGTTAAGAAAAATGTTGATACAATATTCAATTTATTAGTGATTTTATCAACAATTTAACAATGGACTTCTCTAACAATGGATAAAGCAATTTTATCTGATCTAGTTTAATCGTAGAATGCTAGGTTCAAAATCAGGGTTCATTATCCACATGTTGGAATCAATGGCCATTGAGATTGGAATCTATTGGGAAGCTTTTCAATGGTGAATGTAAGAAATATTATCAAAGTTCTTATTACGTTCACGTATTACGTGATTGCTGACACTTTCTCATTTCAAATTTATGGTACAAATTTGCTCCTTTAAGTCAAGAAATTGATTCTAATGAAATTCGAGTAAAAATAATCTGAAAAAATATTGAATTTTTATTTCAATAATGCAAGAAATAATATTGCAAAAAAAAAAAGAAGAATTTTATCACGTTTTGCTTTCACAATTGGAATCACATTACATGCTTCTGTTACTTGGAACAAAATATCGCTACAAATTTGTACGTAAAACTATATCTAAATCTTTGCTGTCGCATAAATTCAAGAAATTCTAAAAATAGAAGAAGAATAGAAACGAGCTTCTTTACAACATCTTCCCAAGATAAATCACGTTGAAAAATTCTTCTAAAAGAAGATATTTTTGATCGCAATTTATGTGGCGCCACCACTGTCTCCTTGGCGCGAATTTCGAGCGCGTGGAATATTTTCCACCCAAAGCACAAATATTTATTCGAATTCTTGGTGTTGCGAGTATAAAGACTGCTTTTCGAGGAATGAAATATTTCTTTCTTCTGATCGAAATGAAATAATAATAAATCGGTTCGTCGATTTCAAACCAATTGATTTTAAAAAGTAATTTGCTAGTAGCAAATCGTCGATTTACAATCTTTTATAAATCGAAGATAGAAAGGAATGATCGATGAAAGATTGGAGTTTCGTCTAATTTGTTCAACAAGCTGAAAAAATACGAACATTAAGTAATCAGTAACGTACGTAGTAAAGAATATAAAGGGAAATAGGAGATTAATTATTGGGATGGAATGAAAGCCAAGTTAGACCGATAAATCAGAGTTAGTTGTTCGATTATTCGAATCCCAGTTTCCATCCAGTATCTTAGTTACGAAAATTTACGATTATATTGTATGCATATCTCGCTGTAGGATCAGCATTCCAGTGATTAGTGCGAAGATGAACAACAAATTTAACCGTCCACGAATGATAAGAGTTATCGAAAATGTAAAAATCATCCGTCCATCATTTTCAAAAGTTTTTAATTTTCAATTTTAATGTTAATAATAAATACATCAATATACCACACTCGATACACAGTTCATTTTTATCGATGTTTCGTGATAAAATGTACGAAGATACAGATACTGTATCACTATACATTATATACATAAAATTATTTTATACCAAATTGAACATGAAACGAAAGTTTGCACTCTCTTTTCGTGGTTTCCTCAAGAGCAAACACATTTCCTTCGAGACCGATCGTAAATCCTGAATTCGTTCGGATCATCGAACGGGTTCGTCCAGAACTATAAATTTCAGTATCGAGGATCGTATCGCTCGTCGCGCGAAATTGCCACTAAAACCGTATCAGTCAACGAGGGCGGCCAATGCGACGATTCTTCTTCCCTCGAATTTATGCGAGATCCTTTGCAAAAAAATTTATAAAGTGTAGAAAAAAGAAAAAAGGAAATGGATAAAATCCAACTTTTCAATTAACATAAAAAGAAAAACAGGTGAAACTAGAAACACGATGATAGAATGACGAAACAAATCTACGCAATTTCGAGCGCACACGTTATCAAAACCACAATTTACATAATAATTTCCATCCGATTTAAAATTAAAATACAAACGTTACATACGTAGCTTGATTCACGTCGCATCGAAAAAAATAACGCGAATAATTTTCCATTCGAAAATTAAAATGCAAGCGCATGTTGTGCACAAATGTTATAAATAATTTCCATCCAAATCTAAAATTGAACGACGAAACGCAAACGCCATATACGTGCAACTTTGAACGTCGCATCCGCGAATAATTTCCTTCCTCCACCTGAAATCAAAACGCAAACAAACACCGCGGCGCATTTACGCGACTCGCTCGAAAAATATTGCTCGCGACGCGCGAGTTCCGTTTTCGAGGCTTTCTTTCATCGGTCGACCGCGCTCCATTGCGATTCGACCGGGAACCGGATGTGACACGGCACGTGACGCCGCCTCGTGTCGCTCGAAAGGAGGGGTAAAAAAGCGTTTCACGACCTCGTTTCGACGCGACCCTTTCTCTATATCTACGTACAGCACGATACGTGCCTCGAATTACACGAGCCCGTTTTCGTTTTCACGTTTTCGCCGTTCCCTCCACCTCCTCTCTACCTTCTCGAGAACAGCGTTCGATTCGAGAAACCCCCGAGACGCGAGAAACGCGAATTACCGAGATCCGCCGTGGATCAAAGTATCGTCGGTATTCGAACGAACTATGCCTCCCTTCTCGATCGATCCGCTGAATTTTAAGAGGAACACGGCTTCGAAAGTTGTGATTTTTTTTGTTGCTCGCTGGCCAGCCACCGTGCGGCTCAATCGTATTCCCTTCGATTGAATTTGTCTCGCTTCTCGACGAATGAATTTCGATATTGGTGTATATCGGTGTTAGAGAGACGATTGATTTTTTTTCGTAGATAGTTTCGTAGATAGTTTGGCAATAGATCGATGAACGTAATATAATTGAAAAGAAATATGTTATTCGTGGAATTTTCAGCTTTTCGTTCTTTCGATTTAGTTTTCACGTTTGTTTAAAATCGTAAGAGAGATTGGTAATTTTTTTTTTTAATTGTATCTTCAACTTTAGAATTTTAAAAAGTCGGCCAATTTATAAAAATGTACACGCATTTTTGTAATTATACGATTTAATCAATAAGAATTTATAAAAATAAATTTTGGCATGCTGTAATTGGCTTCTACTATTAAAATCAGATATAAAGTACATGTTTATACCGAATTTAATTTAAAAATTGATTTCTGGCTAAGATTTATCGTGACTACTAGTGCACAATATATTGCTTTCGTTGTCTGATTATAAATATACGTGATCAGTGGATTGCTTGCGCACCGATTTATAACTTCCAAGTATATTTTCATTACTTAATGCATTCAGTAACATGGTTTCAGCGTAGCGACGAAATCGGATATCTTTCATTGAAACTGAATACGTCATCAGCGATGTGTTTTAAGGTCGTCTCGACATGCTTCGATAATTTTCATTAGAAATTTCGAACAGCGAGGTTTCAATAGCAAGATCATTAATGATATCGAATAACGAACATTGCGATCGCGATCTTTTCCAAACTTTTTAATAGATATCATTACATTTAACATTTCTACAAATCATATTTGATATTAAACATTTATAATATCCACGTACGTTACTTTCCACTTTACATTCTTCATTTCTAACTACGATCATTCTAATCGATCAGCTCCAAATAAATAAAATTTTTCAAATTTTTCACCAAATTCGAACAAATCGTTAAAAGTTTCCTTCGCATCAAAATTAATTTCCTCTCAAAATTGTCGCAGAAAATACTACGAATATAAAGAATATAATCGTCGTGCATCTCGCGAAGACTTAACAGCTCCAGCAAAGCATCCTCTCGCGATAAGACGAAATGGAGGAGTAATTTTTCCTGTAGCGTCACGCGAAAAGAGTCGTAATGCCAAGTGTGAAAGCAAAAAAAAAAAGGCTAGCCTTTACCACGAGTCGCGATATTAAAACTTGTCTAAAGTTCGGGCACAAAAGGAAGGGAATCTCGCGCGAGATAGCGACTAAGCTAAGACTTCTCCTCACATATTTCGTGAAATATGTGGACACGCGTACACAAGCCTTTTTTTCCCTCTTCTTTTCTTATTTTGAACGCGTTTGTCGCTCGGTGTTTATCGCTCCAACGGATCGCGTCTAAAAACTTAACCTTTTATAATTCTCGCGAATTATTTATCCTGCGATGAGGTCGGCTTTGTGACAAGGGTAAACCAAGCTCGAAAACTTGCGCATGTTGTGCCGCCACGCGTAAATCTGCGCCCACAGGAAACGGAACATGGAAGAAGAAGCGTAATGCGCGGTGCCCCGTTCCTCGATTCTCTTTTTTGCGGCCGTGTTTCGTGGGCGTGAATTTTCAGAGGATATTCCACGTGGACGCGACTGTTTCATGCTCGCGTTTGATTAATTAAGAGCTATTAAGAGAAAACTTATTAAGGCAACATTTCGTTTGTATAATTTATTTCTTGGTTAATTTATGGTACTGAAATTTGTTTCTTTGATTATTTGGTATGTTGTTTTAACAGTGGAGAGATTTCTTTCTTTTATTTTTTCAATTTAAATAAATAATTGTATCTGTTAAAAGGTAACGATTGAAGATTTGGAGAGTTTATATAAAAAAGAATCTCGTAAAATCTAACTAAGTATTTTAATTCGAAAAGAGTCTGAAAGAAGAGATATCCAATAATTTAATTCTTGATGAGTTATTATTAAATTTCCAAAATAGATAAATTCTATAATTTTATAAAATTATATCATTATAATAAGCTTGTCATATTTTCATATTAATTATCAATCTAAACGTATAAAAATTGTTATGGGCATCATCGAGAGAGAGAGAGAGTTCATTGCTTTAAGATAGAACCGATTTATTTTATATTATAACAGCGGATAATACGAATATTATATTACATATAAATTTCACGCGAATTTCAGATCAAATTTTCTCCCGTGCCGATTAACTCGAATATATAGAAAGCGATTGCAAGATCCGCTTTTGAGCCCTGGATTTAATTAAAAAATATAAAGGTGGACTTGCGAGCTTCGTTAAATCGTCGCAACTGGTTCAATCATTTTCCACCGAACGATTCGAACATTTTTCCCTTCCTAATTAAAATCCGCGCAATATTACTATCAATTTTGTCCTGAAAAATATGCATCGATTCATATGCTTTGATCCAGAATTTTATTGGTAAAATTTTCTTTATAGAAATTCTCCTTTCGCCTTTTCTTATTCTTTTTAATCGAACAAACGATTAATTCGTACTTTAACGGCACAAACGAAGCGAAAATAAGAAAAATACAGACAATAAATTAATCGGCGTAACGAATTTCGATTTGATATTAGGTAAGATATATCATATATACGGTTATGCGTTATGTTAAAACAACACAATTATCGATTAAGTATTAAGAATTAATCCCTCTTCTTTGTAGATTGCGCGCGAATATCAAATATGTATATAATTCATTCGATGTGAAAGTTAAAAGCAGTTATTTGCGCTTTATTATCCTTAATAATTATGCGTCGTATTGGTGAAAAAACAATTCTCTCGGACAACGAGCGTGAAATTATGCTTGAAAATTGAAATTTGCCGATGTAAACGCGGAATGTAGAAGCTGGATGTTTTATCCCTGGACGGGAAACACATTTGAACGCCTTGTAGCGTTTTACAACTCTTTGGGGCGTATATTGTGTAACGATGCACAGGAAATTATACACGAATAAAATTAATATGATTTATGCTTCGTTTACATTCAATATTCCCGATCTTGTATCGACGATAATTCTCTTTTCCCCCTTTATTTCAGTTTGTTTATCAAATGAGGCGAATGCCAAACATCTTGATTAAATATCATCCGCTTTGTTGCGATTATTAACGAAGCGAGAGAGACACACACTTTAAATCCTATTTTCACGAGAATTTTTCCCACTCGAATCGACTCGTGTATAATCCCACTTTCCTTCGTTTCCTCGCTCTTCCAACGATATTTACGCATCAGTTTTTTCTTTCTTTTCGTTTCTTTGATAAATCGTTCAAAAATCAACATCTCGGAGACCAAGAAACTATCTCTCTCTCTCGGCGAATAAAACCAATTCAAACAAAGAAAACTACACAAACTTCTTCCGAGGAAACCAAGAAATACTTTTACTTGGTCTTGGAAAATTTTTTCTACTCTCTCCTTTAAAAACAAAGCTACTGATATCGGGGCCAAAACAATTTTCCACGAAATTTTACGATTTCGCGTCGAGGGATGTTGGAGAGATGTTCGAGACTTTATTTACCGCATCGAGTCCTGTTTGAAATTCAATATAACACGCTGAGGGGGGAGGGATAACTGCTGTTACCGCGATGACACGAGGGGAGAATAGGGAATAGGGGATTGGAAAGGAAAGGGGTCGGCCTCGTAGCGATGGTTTGCATACATTTCGATCGAAAATCCTCGTCGAGAACTAGCGCCGCCTCGAGTTTACAATTTGCTCGAGCTGTGCAATTACTGTCGTTAAACTTGCCTCGGTTAGGTCATCCGCGGCCGGAAGTTCGCGTTTGGAGAAGTGAGGGTGGGGGGTTGGTTATTGCGTCTGGACGCCTTATCGGTCGTTCGTAGCGTGATAATGCCGAAGGGGTGGTTTGGAACAGGATGCGTTCGATTAAACTGCGGGGGCGGTGAAAGGCGAAGATGACGCCGATGAGGTGAGATGTTTAGATTATACGTGGGGGATGGGTTTTAAATCGAGTTTCGATTCTGCGTAATAGGAGGAGAATTAGTTCGATTATCGCGATGTTGGTCACTCGAATTTAGATAAATTAGGGGATATGAAAGTTGATGGAGTTTTTTTTTTTATACGATATGGAATATTGCGAGCTCTAGGTGTTGCTTTTCGACAACGAGATTTCGTAGTATATCTGTTGTGTCGATCATTCTGATGTGTTTGAATGTAAATTTCTCTTATCGTGTGAGGAATTTGATCGGCGTGATGAAGATACGAGAGATAAATATGCATATTTTATAGCGAGTATTTAAGAATATCGTCGAGAATTTCTTCTCGATAGATATTGAACATTTTTTAAATTGTTTTTCAGTTGCTAAAGCACTTCCATCATTGTGTCTACCGTTATGAAATATACGCGCCATCTATCTTCTTAATCCAAGCTAAAGTATGAAGTCTAACGTTCATAATTCAGATCAAGTCCCGTAACTATTACACTCTCTTCAAGAAAATTGCCTCCTCTACGAGAAGAAAGTATATAATTAAATAGTAAAGTATCTCTTAACTTCACCTTAATTTTTTTCTACGTTAAATCCAACATTCCAGAAAAATTGAGAAAAATTTTATTCAATAATAATTCTTATATTTTTAAATCAACAAACATATATATATATAATATAATTTCGAAGTGTAAAAATATATTAGTCGAGGGTGAAACGACTTCGTAGCTCCATTGGCAGCAGCTTGCGGCCGACTCGGAAACTTCTCGACAGGAAAAGGTTTTGGAGATAAAAAAAAGAAAAGCGGACTGTGTATCTCTATGTACATACATTTGCCAGTCGAGGTTGAAAGCACAGCTGGCAGGTTCCGTTGGAACGAGCAGCTAAGACGGATTACTCAGCCTCCTATTGGCAGATCGGATGGTTAACTTATTTTACTCCATTCATCGTGATGGAGTTTCGTTTTTCGACTCTATTCTTCGAATTTCTCTTTTTTTTTTTCGTTTAAAACCTCGAGTCATATAATCTCTCCTTTTTTTCTTTATCGAATAAACGAATGATTATTTTTCTCGTGGCAAATACGGCGAATTAAAAAATTCTTTTTTTCTTTTGGATCAGATTCAAAACGTAAGTAACTTTCTTTTTTCTTTTTTTAATATTACAATAATTTAAAAATTATTTTTTTAGACGAATTGATAACAACAACAAACAAAAGAACTGATTAGAATAGATAAATAATATCATTATATAACAATTGTATAATATATAATAATATAATATATAATTATTATATATATATATAATATATATATATAATTATTATATATATATATATTATATATATATTATATATATATATATATATATATATATATATATATATATTATTATATATATAATTATATAATATATATAATAAATATATAATAATAATATATAAATTAACAATAAAAATTTATCTTAAAATTTTAAAAATTTATTTAAATTTATTATATTAATTGCTTGATTTTAAAAAAAAAGAATCTTCGATTTTCAAACTAGCAATAAAAAAAATATAAATCTTAAAAAATTTATTATTAAGAATTATAAATTCTATTTATATATTATAGAGAGATATACGTTCGATCGGGCAAATTCGACGATACGTCTTTTGTTTACGAAATGTCGAGCTCGTACGCAGTCGAACGAGAGCCGTGCGCGAACGCACATCGTGGCAAAAGTTTGCGTTCCCTATTAGAATCTCTTTTACAAAACCTCGACAGCGGAGGGTAAAAAACGTATAAAACAACCATAAAGGATGTAGTTAAATATTACAATAATTTAAAAATTATTTTTTTAGACGAATTGATAACAACAACAAACAAAAGAACTGATTAGAATAGATAAATAATATCATTATATAACAATTGTATAAATTAACAATAAAAATTTATCTTAAAATTATAAAAATTATAAAAATTATAAAAATTATAAATTATAAAATTTTTAAAATTTATTTAAATTTATTATATTAATTGCTTGATTTTAAAAAAAAAGAATCTTCGATTTTCAAACTAGCAATAAAAAAAATATAAATCTTAAAAAATTTATTATTAAGAATTGCCAGAATTATAAATTCTATTTATATATTATAGAGAGATATACGTTCGATCGGGCAAATTCGACGATACGTCTTTTGTTTACGAAATGTCGAGCTCGTACGCAGTCGAACGAGAGCCGTGCGCGAACGCGCTTCGTGGGAAAAGTTTGCGTTCCCTATTAGAATCTCTTTTACAAAACCTCGACAGCGGAGGGTAAAAAACGTATAAAACAATCATAAAGGTATGTAGTGGACACAACACCATGGTGAAATTTCTATTCTCGTTCAACGAGGCCACTTCCCCCTCTATGATTTGTTCGAACAAACCACAAAAAAAATAACAAAGCTACTTGATATCGGATTCGAGCCATATAGAGATAATAAAGATTTCTTTTATCGTTAATTAGAAATTTTCCATTTAATTTTATTCACAATATTCGAAATTAAGAGGGGAAGGCATTTAAGTATAATCTTGAAATTTTGATATTATAAAGTGGATTTGAGAAGAGTCTGAGAATCATAATGGCGTGGAGATTATTTTGATTTTTTATTAGTTTATATTTAAAAAAAAAAACGCTTTATTCTGGTATATTTTTATATTCTTCAATTTCGATATTGAGTTAGCTTCAATTTGCAACTGGTATATTTAAATATACCTTATATCAGCTGGTTGAAAAATAATTATTAATAGTTATATTTTCTATCGATTTTTGAAATTTAATTCGTAAAAAAAAAAACAATATTTTAATGAAAGGATTTAATAGATGAAATCACTGTAAATGCACTTCTCTTCAAATAATATGATACGTAATATTGCGTATATAAAAAATTTCCAAAATTATTTTAACGAATTTGAAAGACAAAATTTCTCCACTCGTAAAAAGTTTATCTCATTTAATCTCAAGCAAGATGATACGAATCAACACACGATAAATTTTACGAGCAAAATATATACAACTTTCTAATCCAATGGGCAAATTAGTTTCTAAGTAGAAACACTTCGGGTGGCATAGAAATAAAAAAGAGAGAGGAACGAAATACATGCAAGTGCATAAAAAAAAGCCAGTTAACCTCGTTTTCAGAGGACAATTATGTCCTTTGTTATGCCATTTCGGAGCGGCGATACGCGAAAAGTTGCATAAAAATAGATGAAACGATCCGTCAAAGCGAAATTTTCCACGGGATTGAGACGAACAACTAAGCGGTCGTTGTTCTATATTTTTTATTCTTTGCAAAATTGCGGAAGAAAGCAGGATGAAAGGTCGAACGATTGATCAATGCGAGAAATTGTATTTCTGACGATTGAATTTAGAAATCCCATTCGAAGTAAATTCGAATCGTTTTCGACAGATTTACGTGTTCAGCAATCTTTCTTTTATCGTTCAAAATTTTTATTTCATTTTATCTCGATACGAAATGTATATAGATATTATACGCGGAATATGAATTGTATTTTTTTTTTGTTTTATTTTATCGTCGATATTTTACAGGGCACGAATTGAGACAAAATTAATTTAGATTTAAAGAGAATATGTATTGTTTTCTTTTTATCTGGAATAACAATACAATTGCGATAGCGTAGCTACGTTTGTTTATTTTTATAAAAAATATATTCTATTGTCGATCGTTTTTTTTATTCTTTTTTTTTTCGCTCCAGTATGCGAATGTTTGATGTTTTCTTTTCGTTGATTAAAAATCAATCTCGCAACAACATTCTCAAGTTTATTTTTGCAAAAGCAATTCAAGTTGCTTCGGCATCGCGATTTTAATTTTGAAGCAGCGAGTTAAATATATCGAATACGACAAACAAAAGTACTCGTGTCAATTAAAAAATATTAAAATCGAGAAATTTCAATACTATTTACCTTTCTATTTCTGTCTCCGTGAATCCAAAAGAATTTTACGATCTCCCAAGAATATTCGAATTATTTCCCAACTGATCGATTAAACATTCCTTTTTTCTAAACTCTTCCCCTCCCCCCCTCCCAAAATGAACGCATTCCTCCACACGAGATAAAACGCGAGAGAACACACCGCGCACAAAATCTCTCCTCCTCGAAGCAGCCACGACCCCGCAATTTATCCGTGCGCGTCAATCCATATTCGCACAAATTTCCGCATGAATTCGATCTTCCCTCCCTTTGAGCTCCGGCAAAATCGAAGCGAGACACGTCCATGAATATTTCATCGATAACACGGCCAAGCATGAACCAAGCGAGATTTCAAACTTGTCGCCCCTCCCCCGCATAATATACACCGATCGAATCGTTCCAGTTATTTATCCCGGATTCCGGATTATATTTTCCAAAGGTTTCGAACGCTGCACGCGACTCCGCGTCGAAACGGTTTATACCGTTGCCGCCGTGTAAGTGCATTAATCCTCGGGCTCACGAAATAGATACGGTTAATGAAAACGCGCGGTTCGTAGAGGCGTGCGCGCGCGCGCGCACTCGCCCCTAACTCGATTTATACCACTGCGGTAACCGCGCGCTCTGCAGTGCGTACACCGAGCAGCGATAAACGCGTTACCATATTTCCCACATGATAAACCACGAAAAGCCGAGGGGCGCACAGGGGCTCGTCGAATATACGCCATTCCTCCTACGGCCATCCCTGGATCTTGATTTTTTTTCGCGATCTCGGTGTTCTCGCGTGCGTGTTCCCCGTAATTTTCCTGTAATTTTCGTTCGCCTCGTCGTATCGGGGGATATTATATCGTGGACGGTGATGAATAGTGGCAAAAAAAAAAATAAAAAATAAAGTGGAAATAGCGGATGAAAAAGTAGTTTGGAGAAACTTTTTGTTTGGATTATTTCAGTGTTATCAAGGGTTGGAAGGAAATATAGATATATTGTACTGGGGAACGGTGAATAATAATTTTGAAGTGGATAAATAGGAAAATAATAATGAAATTTTGTCTAATGTATAATTTTTTCGATTGTTCGTGGGAATGTATATTGAATGGTGAAAGTAATGGATGAAGAACGATGGAAACTTCGTAACGAAGTATACTTCTTCACGTAGAAAAGGAATTCACTCGTTCGTTACGAAAACATGACATAAAGCGTATCTATCCGAATGACAGATATAGAGAAACGATTGAAAGTTTTCATCGTTCCTTTACATTCATATGAAAAACACTTTACTCCATCAGAGGGCAATAACTGGAATGTTTAATTCGGGACGCTTATACGCGATGGATGCAAATTTTTTTATTCGGTCGCGTATCGGCCAATAAAGACAGAGGCATAATCCTCTCTCCGCGAGTCGAGAACCATCCAGGTGAATTCTTGGTCGAGAGACGGCAGGAAATCGATGGAATGCGCGGGATCACGGGGCGGAAGTTGGAATTTCTCTTTTAGACCCGACGATCGAATCGGAAAATCGCTATCCTTTTGCTGCTTCCTTGACTCTTGAATCGAAATTGTGGAGTGAAGGGGCGAGACGAGAAAACTCGGTTAAGAGAAGTGAAAATAAGCGGATAATGGTAATAGTTCCTCCTCCTCCTTCGTAGATTTTCAACGTTGGATTAGGGATTGCGGGACGGGTGATGGCAACTTCCGGCAACTTTGGACGAGGGGAGGGTAACGACATCCGATCGACTTCTGGCGCAGTTTCGATCCAAAGTAATTTCGATGTTTATCCGCGGACTCATTAGCACTCGTTACCAACCCTGCGCTGCGCGGCCCAACTTTAATCATCTTAACGTTATTAAAGCGGCGTCAACGTTGAATTTGACAACAATAACTTTGGGACTGCGGTTCAAAGTTTGTCGGTCGTTCTTACGTCCAGAGTAGAAATTTGGGTCGATAAAGTGATAATTACTGTCTTAAATCGTTAAGAGAATTTCTTGGAAGGAAGATTTCGAGTAATATGAGAGTTAAAAGTACAAATTTATAAGAAATAATAGTAATTTATCGAGATAGAAATGTAATTAACTTATCATCATGTTTTAATTATTTATAAAAGAAATATATTTACACACTGAAAATCGGTAGTTTTAACGTAACAGGAAAATTGTAAATTCTATCAAAAAGAAACATCACACACCCATCCATTTTCCACACGTAATATTCAAATAATCCTCGACCATTTACATCTTTGACCACATTTTACAATCGAAACCGATCCAATCGAGATCCAGCTTTTCTTTCCCCAATAACCTTCGTCCAATTCCTAATCTCGAGGATGAAGAAGTTATTACCGTTATTACAAGCTTCCAATTGAATTCACCCCCCGTTGAAAGTATTCTTCTATCTCTCCCTCTCTTTCTTCGTGGATCGCGCGTTTCCCCATTATAATTCGCCTAGACACGGCCCTCTGCTGCGTTCCAAATAAGAACAAAAGATAAGTAGCCGAGGACGGTGTCGACGTTCCTTCTCGAGAGCTTCCTGCGCCATCGTAATCGTCCCCCGCACACAGAAACAAGAGGCGACACTTTGCGCCGCAATTGCTGGCATCCTTCGACTCGCTTCGCCGATTCAGCGAATCGCTCGAAATGGAGAAACAGAGGAATAGACCTTAACAGCGCTGTGTTAGATATATAGGAGAGAGGGGAAGGGGGTGAGAGAGTTCGACTCTCAGAGCTCGAATACACCCCTGTTCAAAAGTATGGGAACATTTGATCGTAACTTGAATTGGCCAGGGAAATTATATTATATTAGAGAATTTTTAGAGAGCAAATTTTACACGCATATTTATATTTACTCAACAGGTTTATGCATATACGAATATCCAGTTTATTCATTTCCACGAATTCAATTATTTTGATACTCGAAGAAAAATGATTACGTGTGATATAAAGATTGATTATATTTTTATTTCTATTCTTTTTCATATTGCGTAAAATTAACACAATTTTTACATTTATTTCCCTTTAAATGATAGCAGGGAAGATTTGACATATGATGGAATTGGAAAACATGAGAGATGAAAGAAATGTCGATTATCTACCAACTTTTGAACATCGGTGTACAACTTGGAGACGAAGATACGGTTGGAGGGAATAGCAAACATAGGGTGGAGAATAGCGAAGAAATAAACTCGATGTAAGAAGAAGAATAAAGAAAAATTCGAAGAAAACGGATAAAAGATCGAATGGAAGAGGGAAGAACGTGGCAAACTCTCCTTGATTCACTCGAGACTCTTATTGCAGGTATATACGCAGGCGAAAAAGACGGGCAAACAGGTTAGAGTCCAGGATTATCTATAGAAAGGGGTGGAGTGGATGGCACGTGATGTGAATGCACTGGCCATCGTCCCACGTTTTTCCTATCCTTTCTTCTTCCTTTCATCCTCCCCCTCCCCTTCACGTTGAAAGAATGTCTGTGACGCTGATACCAACGACGTTCGTCGCGATCAAACTCGGACATCCGATATTTCCAACCGTATTCGATCTCCAACCAACTCCTTCTGGCCCCCTTCAACGCCGCAATGCGCTCTTTCACCGAGCTAACCTAAGACCCACCCATAATGCGAGTTTATGTTCTGTGTATCCAGTTTTCCAAGTTTTTGCACGTAAATCCCTCGTCCGTTCTTTCGGTTATGTTTTTATCCGTGTAAGGGAGTTTGTTTTGTCTTTAAACCGAGATCCTTCGTGCTCGATAGAAAAACTGTCGGTGGTGAAAAGTTTCTGCATTGTATACGTTTGACACGTGCGTTTTGCGACGATAGTCAAGAAATATTCTTAAAAATATTTCGTTATTATTCTTTCGTGTAACTTCAACTCTTGCCTTACAAGAAATTACAAATTTTAATTTTTAGATATTTCATTTTTTGCCATCTCTGATCTTCGACGATGTAAATAATCTTCTAGGGGGCAACAATCTTGCGCAATGATAGCTATTAATATCTCTCGACAGGTGTTTGAAACGTTATTGGTATTTAACGTTTAACGACAGATTTTGCCGCGTTATTGGAAGAAGGAATCCGCAAAATATACATGCAATCCGTTACGCGCGCCACAAAGATGAAATATCCGCTGTTTCTGACACGAGCTTTCTTCGGCGTTTTCACACGCGAGATATGAAAAGGATAGAGATTGAAAAGTGTGTTCCATTTATACGACGCGCGGTCCAAGTATGACAAATGCACGACTACGTTTACCAAATCTTATGAATATTCGAATATCTGGTTTAAATAGATTCGACGATGCTTCATTTTAAAGGATTTCTGTGCGACTCGTTGAAACGTTTTTTTTTTTTTCTGCATAAATTGAATCTCGTGGATTTATTTTCCACGTGGATGGCTTAACAACTTCTAATTTTATTATACTTGCTACTTGTTTAATTGATTTTAATAGTTTTATTTCATCAAATAAAATATATTTCTGATATGAAAATTCTCAATATTTTAATTGTTATTTGAACGGTAAATTGGAAAGATTAGATTGATTATCGAGGTATTTAATGCGGATGTATTGTAGGCTTTCTTCTAAAAAGTACAAATGCAAGAATTTTAATTTGTATATGTATTCAGTGTTACTATGAATGCAATTATTTTGGATTTCGATGTATATATTTAAATTTACAATTCTTTTTTTATACGTATCAATTGTAATTGTTTTTAAATCTAATTTAAAACCAACAGAGATCTCTCTATGTGCTTAGAAACAATGGAAAACCATTTATCCGTTTCACAGATCAAGAAAAGAATATCTGAAACTTTTAAAACTTGTCCTTGTGGTCTTTTCTACATCACATTTATAGATACTTGACAATTTATCACACTTCTTCCGACTGAAATACTTGTAACAGACAGAAATCAACCAAGTCAAGAATAATTTATCAAATCTTCCTCCTCCTCCCCCCTTGTCTAATCTAAAGATTATCAGTTCTCTCGAGTTCCATTGGATGTAAAAAAAAAAAAAGTACATCATTCAACGAGATGATCGTGATCCTTGATCATTTTAACAACCGGATGGAATGGAAAAAAAGTTCCTGTGTTCGTTCGTTCAATTTATACCAGCAATTGGAAAAAGACGGTGGGGAAGCGTTCTCGTAAGAATTTTACGGGTGACAAGGCAGGTTTAAATGAAACGTGAAATTCGGCTCGCAATTTACATTCGTCCTCGCGGCGGGGAAAAATCTGAAAACAGTAGCCAGAGTTCGCGGAGACAACTTTTTATTACGCCCCGGGAAGTTTCAAAGGGAGGACGCGACGGACTTGGCGATCTATAATTTCGACGAGAGGAAGTTTCGAGGAGAAGGGCCAGAAGAGGAAAGGGAACACGGGTCCCTGGATATTGAAAGCCATATTCCATATTTCTCTTTCGTGTAATAAAGATCGAGTTTCTTGGAAGGAACTGTGTATCGAATTGCGTGGAAGAGGGATGGACGATTCGATTTTCTCAAGTTTGATTGAATTATTGGTGTAAAATTATTGGTTGACAAACGACATTGGAATGACATGCGTATTTTATATGTAATACAGATTTCACTTCTTGAAGAATTTATTCTTTATATTGTTATGTTTGTCCATCAGTACATATTTAATTAAGCGTTAATTATGAATAACATCGCTTCGGTCGATCTCCATCCTTTTATAAATTTAATTTACACGCGGATGGAAGTTCCACCGGTGTCGACCGATGTCCGGATCGAATCGACACGAGCGCCACTTCAATTTCCACTTGCATTCGATGCGTGCAACAACGAATACACCTCCTCTTTTTATTAAGTTTCATTTACATACACGTCGACAAATCACACGGGCAATCTGGCAAATTTGTATCTCTAAACATTATCCAAATTCAATCAGCTTCGACGAACACTGCGAACACCGCTTTCAAACTCGATGCACGATCAGAATAGATATTTTGCCTGGAAGCAAAACGTCACGCAAATTTAATCAGAGGTATCATCCCGGTTTCGAACATCGTTACGAAATTCTACACGTCCCCGTCTTCCTTGCTATATATAATTCACACTTTCCACTCCCCTAATTCTGTTTCTGACCCTTGAACGAGTAGCTTCTTCACCGGATGTCTCGCGAGTTGCACGAGTGTGCAACTAATTACTATTCGCCCCACGAATACGCCCTTCTCTTGGTCAACTTCACGTAAGCGAGTTATTGCGACAGATACGTGAAGATTCTTTCTTTTTCTCTTTTTTTGTTCTGTTCTCTTCATAGCGTCGTTGAGACAGTCACGATTTTGCTCGCGTAAAGGTTTTGGTATGTATAAATGTTTGTGTGTAAAACACACTTTCGAGTGGAGATAATTGAGAGGAAAGAAATAGATAAATATAATAACTAAATTGTTGGTATTAATATATTAGATACTGTTAATTTGAATTGTTTAATAAATAAAATTCGATTTATAAATGTGCTTTTTGATTACTAGAATCGGTTTTCAAAAATTTCGGGTATATTGTGTTAATGTATTGTTTATAAATTTGTTAATCAAATAAATATACGGTAAAGAAAATTATTTGTGGCGAACGAATAAAAGGTATTTGAGTTTAAAGATAGTCTATTTCCAAATTAACGTTAAAAGCAAAATATTCATCCTATTGTTAAAAAGAATATAGATTTGGAATGAAGAAAAATATACAATGTATTAATACATGTAAATGGTTGTAAATGGAAGTTAGCATATGTTGTGAGTATTGTATCCTATTAAAATGAATATGGATATTAAAATTCAATTTTTTACTTGCAAAAAAAAAAATAAAATACGATAATAAATAAATAAATAAATACGAAGGGAAAACATGCGAAGTAAAAAATGAAATTTTAATACACGTGAATCGTTGTAAATGGATAAATCTTTTAAAAAAACTCTGATATTAAATATAAAAGAACGTTAGCGTAAGAAAATCTGTATATCAAAGAACTTCTAATATTAGCTCATATTAGAATCATTTTTATGAATTTTAAACATCAAGCTACGATTCTTAATAAAATCGCATTAGTAGGAGATGATTAAGTACTTGGAAAGCAAATAAAGAATTAAATTATATTCTCTAGTACTTTTGCCTCTGTACACTCGGTGTGTAAGCTCGGTACAAAGCTCGGTACGTTCCAGAGAGGTTCGTAGTAAAATCCACGACGAAGCACGTGCACATGCTACTCCGGATTATCTTTTTCAAAAGAAATAAAGAGAAGAGGAAAAAGAAATTCGAGATTTTTATTAATTTTCGTTTTTAAAAGTAAATGGATTATGAAACAGATTTCAATTTTTACGATAACACGGAATAAGAATATTTTTGTAACAATAACAATAATATCAAAAGAAATTAAAAATTAAAATTCTAGTCTTATCTTTGAATAATTTATTATGAAATTTTTTCGAAACTCTTCTCTAAATTCTGAAACGAATTCACGAAAAAAACCAAAATTTCGTCATATCGAAATTAATCGAGTCAATACAAAACTTACTCTTTAAATTTCGATAAAAATTTCATATCACTTGATTCAATACGGAATTCTATTTTTCAAATTTTAAAATTCGTCACATCGGGATTGAATTGAATCAATAAAGAACATATTTCGAGACACCGGTAAAAATATCATATTGGGAAAAAATTTTACAAAGATACGCGATTTAAAAATATCTCTCTATAAATCTTTATGAATCTGTTTTCCCGTGCGATTTGCAATGCGACGTACAATGTCCACTTCACTGTCGAGCAAATACGTCTGGAAAAAAATGGAGGAAACGCTATCAGGATTTTCCTCCGCCATTCTAGTCAGATTCCTGCTGACTCTTTAAGCCTCTTTAACCAAGCATCTCATTTTAAATCTTTTGACAATGGGTTAAAATAAATCGTAATCAGATATTCTTCTCCATTCTTCTCCCGGAATCTTTCCTCTTCCCTCTTTTCTCTCCATCGTCAATAAACGAAAAGAGACAAAAAGGGGGAAATATCGATGGATCATATCTTGATTTCTACATGATTGAAATAATTTTTGCGCAAAAAAGAATATTAATTAAATTAATCCTCGCGATATCGAAGAATTATTCTTCACGATCAAAGATTTATTATTAGATCGGTTGATTAATAATTGAATAAACTTTTACATTCTTGCGGGAACAGGGAAGAAGGAAATTATTGAAACGTGGAAATTCTTTTCTAGCTTTTCATCTGGCATTGGATTATATGTACGACAGATTGATTCTCTCTTCTTCTTTTTTAGCAAATAAACATTTAATAAAATTCCCCTCAAAGAGTAAACACTGCTAAGAACAGTATAATTAATATTTCCTATATTTCTATATTTATATTGCAACGAAAATTAAATAATTCAATGAGTTATACAAAATATGTCTGTGACGAATTAAATATCGAGGAAGAAAAGAATCGTTCTAAATATATATTCGATGCGGATTCCATTAAGGAATCGTCAGATAAATGGCGCATTGCGAGACGCGCTTTACAATTAAATCGTTCCCCGATAATTTGCAACCCGGATAGAAACGAAAAAGGAATAAATAAATGCATACAGCAGGGGCAGAAGGAACTTTACCCGGATGAAATAAAATAGGAGGCGCACACCGTTCGATGCTCTCAATTTATATCGGACTGTCGATAAAGCGTAAATAAATTTCCGCTGTTTACCAGAGTTAATGCATCTCATTTCTGCCGCTTTGCATTCTTCCGCGTGTTTAAATGCCCTCACCCCCTCCTCCCCCTTCGAACTGTTCACCCTTTTTCTTAAAGTCGCAAGTAAATCTGGGTGAACGAGGCGAATAATTAATTGAAAAGAATCTTCTCCCATCGTCTTTTATTTTTACACAATAGAAAAATTTTTACAGTTTCTGTAATAATTTGAGAAAAGAATTTTCGGAATCTTGGTGATGAATGAAAGAGAAATGGCCGAGGGGGAGAGGAGAGGGGGAAAAAGTGTAATTTATATCTTTGGAACGGTACAAAGGAGACACATAAATATCACCAGTTTCAACGCGAGATTTTAGGGGTGTGTCATTGATTTTTCTTAGCTTCCTTCGAACCATCGTGGAAAACCTATTCGTTTCCCTGAACGTCATATCTGTGCCAACGTCTTTTTCAATCTCCTCCAATTTCTCAACTGATTTGCCGTGCCTCGGCATTCTTCGAATTCCATTACAACCGATATCGCGCCAATAACGATCGGATAATCTCCCTCATTATTATTAACGAATCTGAAACTTTCCGTTTGAAATAGCAAACAAAATTTTAAGAAATAGTCCATCATAGAAATCAATCCCTCGATCATTGTCAAGAATAAAAAGAGATTATATCTGAATTTTCGTATTTTTATTTTACGCGTACACCAACAATTGCCGCTCCAAATTTATCGTTCCGTTTCCGTTTGATTCAATTTTCTATATAACGTGTATGATCAACACGATTTCTCGAAATTCACTATCCGACGGAACGACCATAATAAACCTGCACTCACACCCAAAGCAGGATCGTCGAATTAGAAACTTCTCTCCACGCGACTGATTAACAGAGAACACTCGATCGAACGCGACTTAACGATGTTCCAATCCTTCGTATCAGGATAAAATCGATTCGATTCGGAAAGAGGAACATCTGTTCGGGACGAATTCCACCGGAAGCTCAAAATTCCTCCTCTCTCTCTCTCTCTCGCTCGCTCGTTCGCCCACCTTCTCCCCTCCTAGCCTCTAGATCGGTGTTGTTTTCCGACAGGCATGCTAATTCAATTCACCTCCTACTACACCCCCTATTACGAATGCCTCTCCTCGTTTGTAAGTCTGCGCTTTTCGGGGCAGAAGTTCGCTGCAAATTAGCGGGAGTGTCGACAAGCAATTAATCTCGAAAGGGAACAGAGCGAGCAGGGTGACTGATTCGTTTGATTTCACGAGGAACCGGATGCAGTTAATTCGATTTAATTTTTTAATTACGCGGGAAAGGAATGAGATCGATGTGATAATAGGAGGATACTTAAAGAAATGGAGTGAAATTAGGGGGAGAAGAGGGTTGAATTTATTAATGTTTGAATTAATATCTTTAGTAATTGGTAATTTTGCAGTTAACTAATTCACATTATATTTATATATCTTGAGAGGTAACAGAGAAATCACGTTTAATTATCGTGTAATTATACGTAAATTACGATTTATTTAAAATATAATTGCAGTATAATTATGCGATATAATTATGAATTATATATTTAATTGTATCGTATAATAATTTATATAATTATTCTTTTAGAATATTTGTTGCATAGTTCACATCTATATCGCGATAAATTCGTTGGCAATATCATCGCATGATGCGAATAGGTTAATAAAAATGTTAATTTTTTATTAATTCATTGTAAAATATTTGAGATAAAAATTGAATCATTTTAAGAAAGAGATTATCAATGTCATATATAAAAATATTGCTCTTCTTATTAATATTGCTATCTTATTTAATTTCAACAAAGAAAAAGTTATAAATTTAAAAATTAATTCTTCCAAAAATATGTAACTTTTCAAAGTATCTCAAAACAAATAATTTATGAACTGAATGAACTTTGTTCATGAAATTTGATTCCAAATTTAATAATCTCAGATTCCAAGATAAATGGATCGTTTCCTCGATTCTCCTTTATTTGAATTTTACCGCGTGAAATTTTCCGTATCGTTACTTCCGATTTCGCGACTCGAGGCGTATGTTCCCCCTGCATACCGGAACCTCCAAGTTTACCCAAAACTTTGCGACTACCTTTGGTACTTTGTCTTCGAAAATACGACTTCCTCGCGCATTATCGTTAATAAGAAAGTGCTCCACGGTAAATTCTATTATACCCGATTTCCATATTGTGCGCCCATCGTTGCGAAGATTGTGCGATTAATGGGTTAATTTCTGGTAGATAGTTCTTGGAAGTTGGCGCAAAGTGAAATTTTAACAAGATTTTAAGCCACGTATAATACGATATTAAGATACATGTTTATTGATTTTTAAAATGAAGGAGAAATTTACGATGAAGCAACGATTGTAATATTTGTATGAAATAACATTTAAATGGTGGCTAAATTGGATAAATTGTCTGGATAAATGATCATGTAATGTAGAAAAATGGTAGTACTCGACTTCTCGAAAAAGTTTTAAGCCAAAAATATATCTTTATTATTAAACTTATGGTGTAATAACTCACTACGATCCACTCTCTATCTCTCTCTCTCTCTCTTTCTCTCTCAGAATAATAAATCTCGCGATATACGAGTTTCACAAAGCAGAGACGAATTATGGCTTTAATGAACCGAGAATTTCTCAACAATTTCATTCCGCCCGATTGAAAAATAAGTGAAAACGGAAGAAAAAAGGAGGGAACAAGATAGAAAAAATATAAAAATATAAAAAGCAAACGAAACGAAAAAAGGGAAATAATAGAAACAACAAGTCGAAGGGAAAAGTTGCAGCAACTTATCGATCGCTTTTATCCCCCACATTTTTCTCCCCCTTCTTTCATGCAACTCGTAGTAACTCTGATAAACGCAACCGCGGAATTTACCGTCTGATTCAAAGCTCTCGAAGAGTTTATCGAGTTAAGCTTAGGTCGATCCTTTCCTCTCTTTCTCTCTTCCCCTCCTCCTCTTCCTCTCTCTCCTTTCGTAGAAAACTAACTGGAGGGAAAAGAAGAAGAGGAAAAAGAAAAAGAAGAAGAGGGTAGAGGATATATTTCGAGTGGAAATATTCGCCAATTCTGGATGGGAAGAGAATTCGGTCCTGGCTCTTGGCTAAGTTGATAGATAATGAAGATAAAAGCGCGAGAGATAGGACAGGGAGAGACGAAAAGAGAAGAGGGTGGTCCACGGTAGACATTACTACTCGGAATTCCGCAATTAAATCCCCGCCTATTCTTCTCCTTTTCCCACGAACTCCGTCGTCTCCCTTCGTTTCGTTCATCCCCTTCATCCTTCACTCTCTCCCTCTGTACACCATCCTCTCTCTCTCTCTCTTTCTCTCTCTCCTTGTTTCGTTACCGCCTACGACAGACACTAAATCCTGCCGGTGGAATAGATACTCGCTGGAAGTAATTCCGGATTTGTAAACCGTTTTACGCGGAATCTTCTCTTTTTTCCAACCCCTCCCTCCCTCTCCACCCTCTTTTCCACTTACTCTTTCGAGGCTACACTCGATCCTCTCTCTCTTTCCATTCCTTTCGTCCGGTGGCGAGGAGTAAATTACACTCTGTGCACTACTATCTCTTCGTATTCGAATAAAATAGCCGTTTGAAAATTCGAGTCGCAAGCTGTCCGAAAATACTGTTTTCCATGGAATTCGTTGTTGGCTCGAGCTGACCCACCAAGTATTCAGCGATAGCGGGGATCGGGTTATTCCAGGATTTCCAGGAAATCCGTGCTCTCGTGAAGGCTCGCGACCCCGGTGGAGGATGGTTTACACGTGTGCAAGTCGAAATGGATGCGTCGTTTAGTCTTGGTCCCGTCAAAGGGATAATGAGGGGTGGGATGCGTCCGGCTGCGTTAACGTTGCGAAATGGGTATGGAAACGCGAGAACGGTAGGGGAGTTGATGGTTTCACGTCGAGTGCTTTGCCGAGGTTTGTTGTATATTAAAAGTGGCTTGCGTGGTTGTGGGGAGCTTGGAGAAAAAAAAAAAAAAATAGATTGAAACTTTGAAATAGGCCTCGCCCATTTCAGGGGAAGAAGGGTAGATTGGAGCGAAGGATTAAAGAAGTTCATGAAATTCGATTTTTATTTAGCATTTTAATTGTTGTAGGAAGAAATAACAAGCCAATTGATAATGCTAAAAATTTTTGAATTAGATTAAATTAAGTTGAATCGAATAATAATTCCTAATAATTCTTAATTTATATAATTATTAATTTATATAGAATATCTTCATATATCGAGAGTTTCTCTTTTCCCGACGTTCTGTGAAATTGAATCGTAATAAAGTAAATAAGACAACGATTTTATTTTAGAAAAAGTCTGTAAAAAAAAAACCAGACAGAAATGCCCAACAAAATTTCGCTGTACGACGGTTAAATTTGTACGATCCTCGATACCGCATGCTCTCCACGAAGGATTCGCGTTTTGTCGCACATTCTTGGAATCCACTCGGCCACTGTGTGACATGCAATAAACTTGGGTCCCCGAGTTAAACTCCTCGCTGCCTCGGCGTGCAACTTGAAACACGCTTTTGACGCGACGGGCTACAATTTCAGAAAAGTGTCTTTCCTCCCGCATCGACCGCGCAGTTTTACGGGAAACGTCATATGAAATTTCCATTGTAAACGTTCCAGACCCTGGGGTATCCCTTTGAATCCTTATTTTCCTTTAAAGCCCTTTTATTCGTTGGATCGTATTAAAAGTAATGGATGGGATACGAGCTGCTTGAAAAAAATGTATTTTCAAATTTGTCGAGTTTTATTCAACCTGTTGTTATATCCGTTTTTACGTCGCGCTTGGAATTAATTTAAACCACAATTTTTCACTTTATCAGAATTCTTCGCGCATGAGAATTTTCTTTCTCAAAAGATAGATCGAATGAAAATTTACGTATGAGAGAATAGAGGAATTGTATCGAAGAAGAGAAATTTTCTATATTGAAAATTGAAGAATAAATCGATTCGAAGAAATGATGAAGACGATCTATTTAAAACGCAACTTTAATTGCGAATAATTAGGCTATGAGACTCGTGACATTTCGAATAAGAATATTTTATTCCTCCATATCACGTTAAATATTTGCACTAAAATAACTCGAACGATCCTTTCCAATCCCCAAAAAGCAGTACACAAAAAACCACCTCTCCATTTCTCGAAACGTGGAACACCCATTTCCCAGAGATAAAATTCCATACGTGAAAGTCGTCAAAAAGTTGCGCGCTTTTTTCACTTCATAGAACAAAACAAAGTATATAGTGAAAAGATGGAAAATGGGAAAAGGAGAAAAGAAAAAAAAAATTGTTATCAAAGAGAGACGCTCCTAGCACTTTGCCCGTCACAAGATATATAGGAAGAGAGGAAACGTCGTTTTATCCCTTCTGTAACGATAGAAACGCAGGCTTCCGTTTCAAAGTTCGGAACCCGTAACCCGACACTTTGCTCCCTTTCTGAAATGAAAAACTGCTCGAGAATTAACGACGGATCCATCGGGTGTCGCGAAAGTTATTTAAAAAATGCGATTATTAACTCGGGTCAAAGGAGAAACTGGACGAGGGAGAAGGGTCGAGGGGAAAGCGTTTACCTCTGAAATACTTGGCCAAGAATTCTGGGAGGGAGTGAAAGAATCCTATCGGGGCTCTCACAATTAACGAATTCTTCCGGAGACTTTGTAGTCTTGTTGTTTCTGTCGAAAGGAATTCAGGATGGTTCGATCGATGCGAAAGAGGGGTGAGTTTGATCAGTTTATGATAGGGAGGCAATTGAAGGTAAATAGTTTTAGAAATTGAACGAAATTTTGACGTGGAGAGAAAGTTTCGATAAAAACGGATGTCGAGATATTTATTCGATTTGAATATTTTATTTTATCATTTATAATTGTTCGATCGTGCATTTACCGAATGTTTAACCGAAATAAAAGGATAGCTAATTTTATTGTAAAATTAATGCATTTTATATAGATCGAACAGAATTTCTATAAATGTGATTGAATTGTCGTATCTTTACATTCTTGTAAAATGCAAACGCAAAGCAAAAGCAAATTTTTCGATTATGTAATATAATTTATAATAATATCAAGTTATATTTTTATTTTCACAGAAGCAGATAAAGGAAATGTCAGTTAAGAAAGCATCGAAAGATCGAGTAATTGATTTTACGCGGGAAAAATAACGTTCTATTTAACAGCACTGAGGAAATAGTAAATAATGGTACAAGGGAGCACAAGCTCTCTCTTGGTTGGATGTTGAAAGGAATAATTTATCCATTAGATGGAATACTTCATTATACCAAAATTTACAAGATGAAATCACATTTCAAGGTATTCAAAGTAACCTCGTTTACACAGACATATCTTGTTACACCATCCTTTAAAATAATCATCTTCCAGTACATCTTAATATTATAATCAAGAACATTGAACAACTAATCTTCAACCAACATTTTCCTACCTTTTTCCATACCTACATCTTCCATAACCAATCAATTCAAATAATCAACATTTCAATTTTACTCACGACATTAACCTCTCCTTCTCCCGCTTCAAAAAATAAAATCTAGAAATCACATCTTCTCCAAATTCATCTTCGACGCATCGTCTAACCTCCGCGTGGTTCTCTCACGGAAGCGGTCTCCTCTCCGAATGAACCCATTTCCGGTGCAACGAGCGCGCGACACCGTGAAGAGATGAGAGAGAGGGAGGGTCGAAAAATGCGGAGGAGGAAGGAAAAAGGAGCAGGGTAGCAGCGGGGTTGAATAGTGGGTGGGGTAGGGGTAGAACGTGATTAATCGATGCCAGGGAGCAGACGAAGCGAAAGAGGGCGCCGTGACAAAGGGCGACTTCGCGATGGCGCCTGGACGCGTAGCGCCATCGGATTACCGGGAGGTAACGAGTTAACGACGGAGGCCACAACGCGGCCCATTAACCGTGACAAATAACCGCCACGTTGACTTTTCCATATACGGGTCGTGACCCCATCCCAGTCAACTCCACTGCTCCTTTCAATGTATGTATGATTTTCGCTGCCCTCTGATTTTTTTTCTAAGGAGAACCAAGAGAATCCTTGGAATTTTTCTGAGTTGTTCTTGGCGTGAGGTTTTTGGTAACGTTCTTTCGTGGATACGACGATCCCTTGGGTGAAATGATCGGGCTTGGATCGAGTTGTGTGTGATCGATGAGAGGTTTTTTTGCGGGTGGTTGCGTGAAGTGTATCCGATGTATTTTGCGTTGGAATGTGATTAATGGATTTTGTGTGAAAGATTTGTAGGTGGTAAGTAGATAGATTGAAGTGAAAAAAGAGAAAGGAAATTTTGTTTGTTATTAATTAGCGAAGAAAATTTCTTTATATATATAGTTTGGATGTATGACGTAGAATTTTAGTTAATCTCGGTATATATTACAGTCCTTCTACATTCGCCAGCAAAGAGATTCTAGGTAGTCTCCAAGGAAATTCTGGAGAGTCTACTCCCCTCTCTCTCTCCAAGTATCCTTTTCATACAAATATATATCCTTTGAGCTGGTCCATTTCGACATCTAAGGCGCTAGTCTACCAGGATTTACTTCTGTATGAATCTCCTAGCGGAATTAAACGTATTTCTTACATCCTAATCTTTCTTTATCCTCTCGTCTCCTTTACCTCGCACAAAATCGTACTATATATAATATGAAAGAATAGTCTCACGATTAAAACGTCAAATTATCTTAAAAATTTGTTAAAAAAGGATTTAGAAAATATCGTTTCGTCAGAACGAACTTTTGCCAATTTTCACACGAAGATTCATTGATGCATGGAATTATATTTTTCGATGCGAATTCGCTCCGGTAGGGGAAATAAATTATCAAAATCATGCAACACACATGCCACATTTTGTAAATTTCCACCAACCTTATATTTCTCCACACCTCTACATCTTTTATTGTCATACGCTTTTAGTGTTTGTATCACCAAGGATTCCAGTATACACATGGATTCGAAATTGGACCCAGGAGAGGACGTTATCGGTTAAGATAACAAACGGCCCCGATGAAAATTCGCCATGGCATCCCCTACAATTGGTTGCACGTTCTCGGTTGGACGAATCATCATTAGCCGAGCGAGCGAGCAGGCATGCATAATTAACGCGAGTCTCATCATGGAGGTCGTTAATCCGCGTCTAACCCAAGGAGGCCACGTGAACACGCAATTTCTTTTCATCGCGCACAATGGACACTGGATAATAGCGTCGACTTGAGAGAAGTCTCGAGCTGGACGAAAAAGAGACAGAAAGAGAGAGAGACAAGAAGCGAGTAAAGTGAATAGCGTCGAAACCGGATGTCTGATTTTACATTATCGTCCTATAGGGAACGTAATTGAAAATACGGAAGCACGCTTGAGATGTCAGTATAAATCTACGATCAAACATCTTCATTTTACATATCTTTACTCTACGAGAGAGCGAGAGACTTACTTTTTATTCTACGAACGAATCGTTTCACGAGTTTCATTCGTTGAACGAGAAGTTGGTGGAGAAAATTGAATGGAGATTGTAAGAGTTACTTCGGAAAAAGTAGTGGAAGCGAGATGAAGAATGTGAGTAATTTTGAAGCATCTCATTTGAAACGTGTGGTAAAATGCAGTATAAATTTTGATTGTTGAAATTCGATTTCGAATTTTTGTAAGGAAATTATAAAGAGGATTTGAAAATTAAATTGAAAATGAGATAAAATCGAAGAGATAAATGCTCGAAGAGTAGATCTTATGTAAAAATAATTAAAACTCTTCAATTAAAATCAATGATACTGAATTCGATTGATCGTAACGTCGAAGATGCATGAAATGCACGTATTATATCCACAACTTCGTTAGAAACACAGTACAAATTATCCACATCCAAAGTGTATTATGAATTGAATCTAGGAAACGATGCACGTATTTAATAACGACAACTATTAATGTAGAGTAGTGATTAGTAATCGCGTTGATAAAGGAGTCGGTCATTTATACAATCATATAACTCAAGCGCGCCACACAGCGGGCAAACCGCAAACTAACGAAACCGCGAGCTAACGAAACACGCGGAGGCTTTTCAAAGAGAGGGTGAGAGGGTTGGAAGTCGGCTTTCCCTTCTATACCACCGACCAATTCGAGTTTCTCGTCCCCGTTCACCCTCTGTCTAGCTGCCAATAATATGAATTGGGTTGCGGTCAATCGAAATTGCTACATATTAACGAAACCATTAATCGTATCGGCAATTCTCGATCCACGTTTCCATTTAGTTTCTCGTTTCCACTTTGCTTTGACAAGAAAGTGAACGATTTGAGGGCAAGGAGCTGAAAAATGGAGAAAAATCTGTTCAGGGAGATTTCCACGTTTATCCTCGGAATCCTTTTGTTCCCTCTTGTCCTTTTTATCACCGCGAGTAAACGACCTTTGATTCCCTCTGTCGCTGGGGGTGTTCTTCTTTGAATCGATACCGCTTGCAAGCAGTTGGTTTAAGGATAAAATGGAGGAGTTGTTTGATGATTTGTGGTATTTTTCTTCCGAACGTGAAACGTAATATCGGTGTATTTTCTTTTTCTAAAAATCTCGGTTTCCATTGGAGTAAACAGAGGGAAATATAAATGATTGTTTTATAACTTTGGTTTCGTTCAATTTGCAGTTTTATGTCAGTATTTTTAGATAAATTATCATTAGTTCTTTTAATCGTTTTTCCAGTTTTCTTTAAAAAGATTGATGACAATTTGATTTGGTTGGTTGAAAAAATATCCTTCTTATTGAATTCCGTTGGAATATCCATCATTCTCTGACATCACATCTGTATAATTATTTTTAACTTTCTTTTCATAATTAAAATGTTTGGTGTATTCGAATTGTATAATATTGGAAATAATTTTATTAATGTTCAGCATTATTATTTATGACATGAATTTCTGTAAATGTACAAGCAATCGTTCTGCAATCGCTTTTTCTATTTACGTAATCTTAAAAACATAGCTTGAAAACAAAAGTTTAATCCGCAAATTCAATAAAGTACAGAATGCTTATATATCGATTCCACTGAGTATTTGCTCGAGCAAATTTACTTAAATCTCAATTTAAATACTCGATAAACAAATGTCTCTTTGACTTTGAGCTCGGAACGTTGATTAAAATAAACGACTTTTTAATCAAACGTTTTAATAAAACTTACATCATCTTTCTATAAAATATCGAAACATTTTAAACTATCTCATTATTGCTTCAATTATTATTCTGTCAACGAAGACATCAAATAAATTCCATTGACAATGAAACGAGAAAATATCAAACAATGAAAATAAGAGGATTCTTTTCCACTATAAAGCACCGATGAATTTATGGAGTTCAGTGAAATGAATAAATTATATTCAAAATTTATGGAGTATAATAAATGCTCGTGTGTCGCCGCCCACCGAATCATTGATCTCTTCCCCTGGAGGTTTTCCTATTATCGCGCAACATGTCGAAATATTTCATGATAATAATACAAAGTACATTATAATTCGAAACTATACTTGTACTATTATTACAGTCATTCACCCGAAAAAATTTACTCTTATAATGTAAAAAATATCGATTATTACCGTGAATCGTAAATACAATTCTATTTCTATTAAAAATTCGATAATATGTGAAATAATTACTGTTAGAATTTAGAAAATTAATGAAAGTAAAAAGAAGAGAGATCTAGTAGCATTTATAAAACATGATAGATATTATTCGATATTGCAGTGATTAAATGAAGTTTTGAATCTTTTAAGTCAAATTAATATTTGTATTTACAAACTCGAATTGTTTAATAATATGTATGTAAAAAAAAAATATCAAAATAAAAGGAATAAAAATTAATTTCTGTTAGAAGCAAGTTCATCGTGAATCAATCTTTTTCTTTTTATGAACTATAAATAATACGTAGAAATTAGAAACAAGCATTTCGATCGAGAAGAATATAACGTTCCGCTGTTTCCGGTCACGCATTTTCTTCCTTTAACACCGTTCTCCACTTTTCTGATTGACGTTGACGCGACACACTCGCAATGACGTGCAATATACCCTCTCTCCCTCTCGTTTTCTGCGTCAAATGGAACAAAAAGAAGAACATGTGCACGAAGCGCATGCAACTCGGTATGTAGTTTATTGGAACGCCGTAATTTTCGCTGAAGTCACGTTCATTACTTAAATTCCTCTTCCTCTACTTTGAACTTATACTAAAAGGAGATTAGACCAAAGTTAAAAAATTCATTTTACTTTACCATCGTCTAAATTCTATCTCATATAATTTAAAATCAATCGTTAATCCTCTATTCGCAAATTAAAATAAAAGCTTTCGTTCATTCGATATTATTCCTACGGGAAAGAAAAAAATGAATGAAAAATAAAAACGAAAGGAAGATGGAAGAAACGAGGGAAAGTGGATGGCGGCAATAAGAGAGGAAGGAAGGAAGGGAAGGGCGATTTTTCGGGTTGAATGCAACGACGTTTCGTTTGATCCTATCTGTAAGAAGGAAACGTTCGTCCCGAAGCGTTTCTTCGGCTCGCCATCAGCCTGTTCCTATTCTCGCGAACTTATCGTCGCGCATCCGCGCCGCCACCCTCCCTTTTATCTCCCTCCCTTCGCCTCTTCCGCCCCTTTTGGCGTCTTCTCGCCCTAGCTCCTTCTTTTTATCACGAGACTGTTCCGGAAACGGAAGAGACCACCTCGAGGCCATCATAGAAACGTATTATTATCGCTTACGCAACTCGTATATCTGAGACACGGATCAAAATTAGAATCGATTTTTAAAAAGTCTACTTCGAATACAGGAATATTCTCGGCTCTCTCTTTCTGGTTCTTTCGTTTCTCTCTATTTCACCCCGTTCGATTCTATCTCGTTTCATCCTGTTTGCAGATGCACGCGAACGGAAAGAGGGAAAATGGGAAGCCAGGAGTTGTTGTATCGAGCGTGGAACGAATATCTTTACGAATAGCCATCGCGCCTGGGCACTTTTGTGCCGCCTCTGGCGTCGAGATTATTGGTTGTCGATAATATGGAAATGATGTTTGGGGATTTTTAATACTTTGATATTCCAGAATTTCTGACGTTGGCTCAGGTGTTGGAAGGGTATTATTGAATTAGACGCCTTAACTTTTGATAGAATAGATTAAATAATATTAAATAAACAGAGTGTAATGCGTATTGGAAATTTTTGCAACAATATTTCGAGATTCTATGTATGTGTATCTCGAATCAGTATAATATTTGTAATAATCGAATAAAAATAGAAATAAAAATATCGAGTAAAATATAATCGAATTTTTTGAAAGTGAAGATTTAATAATTGGGTATTTGCTTTACGAGGGCAGATATTTTTATTTCGAGACCGTATTTCGTGTAACGTGTTTCATCATCTGGATTTATGAAGAGGGGATCGTAAAAGTGCTTAGACAGCTTTAGTATCCTGTTATCCTTTCTCGTGGATGGACGGGTCAACGTCCTAAAAGGAACGACACCAGAAGTCACTCGGTAAACTGAGAGTGAAAAGCTCTATAAATCTCACATCACTTATATAAAAACACACAAGAGAAGAAGAATGGGAAATATATCCAATAACATAATACAACATCTAGTCACATTATATCCGGTATTTTCTCTTATTTTCTTAATTAATACAGAACAATTTTCGCGAATAATTAAATATACATATATATCTCTTAATATTCGACAACCCTCGACAAGATAAATCAACATTATCTTACATTAAACATCCTGCGTAAAAATTCTCCTTTCGTCCTTTTTTTTCATCTGGTAATTATCCATCTATCGACTCCATAGAAAATAAGATCTTTTTCAAATTATAATTAGCGTATCCTTGTATTTGCCATCATGACATCGAATCACGATCAATAGATTTTCATGGTAAACGTGCATCGATCTGGCCTGAATTCAAAAGCAAAGTTTGAATGGTTCTGCTGGAGGATAGAAATTGACGCGTAGAAACGTGCCTCGCGATAAGAAGCTTGCCTGTTTCTTGTTTACTGAATTAATAGTCGTGCAGACGTACGAAATTTTATAACGTCACTATAACAATGCTGATGAATCTCTGATGTTTGATGTTGAAATTATATTAGCTGTCATTGTCGAAACATCTGATATCTTGTTAATTAACGATACTTCAATACAGGGAATGAACGAGAAACATCAATTAAATAATGATAATTCAATAATGTGACAACGAATGCATTAAACGAAATTTAGAAGTGAAAAATCAAAGAAATAAGAATGATGTATCGTGACAAAACTACACTTTGAAAGATTTTGTTATAATTATATGCTCCAAAATATAGGCTTTTTTCACGTATATCCACGAAATATGAAAATAAAAATGAAACGTTTGATAAATAGATAAATCATGAGCTGTTATAACGATTCGTCTTAAAACAGAGACGTCAGTAAACCAGTACATCAATCTTGCTTGGTGATCATACAACCCGAAACATCGATCATTTTTCAAGAAACTTCTGTATTAACTTACTACCTGTCCGTCCGATTCTGACTTTTCCAATCAATTTATTTCGCATGCAAACTCATATTTCATATAACCTCGTGCAGTTTCGAGAAATACTTTCCAGGAAATTCAAATATAGAAAAATATTCAATCATTCATATTTCGGTATAAACAAGGAAAAATATTCGGAATTTTCCAAGCTTACGTAAATTTCTCTCTTCGTCAAATATTTAATTTCTTTCCGGATAACGTAACGCTTCTCGTTAATTAATTTTCATAGTTAAAAATAAATTTGGAAATAATTCGCTTTTCCATCTCTCATCTCGAGAATTTCAAAGAACACCGTAATAGTAGTCTGGAGAAAAAAAACTCGTGCAATGGTTCTTTGCCTCGAATTGCTTTTCGTAACTTTCGTTATAAAAGATTGAATGTCACCGAGTATCACCGTGCGAAAGTGTAATTATAAAAATATATACGCGTTCACACGTGAAAAGCAAACGGATTTCGTCGAGCTTTTTCATCGCGAATTTCTGAATTTCTACGTACGTTATTAGCGCCGGCGATATTAAATGAAACGAACGAGCGAAAATGTTAATAACATCGGTCCCTGAATTTCCTTTGAATTTTCTGTCTGTGAAATTTCTACTCGCGCGCGAAAAATAACAAAGCGTCTACCAGAAATGAATCATCGTTATGATGAAGGGAGTAAACAGAAATAAATCTTTATCGATAATCCGCAACGTATACACGAATTGTTTTTGCTGCTGGCGTGTATTCGTGCGGAAAAGAGTATAACAGGGAACCTTTCTGAGAGTTTTCAAAGAACAAATATAACGAATATGAAGTTCGAAAGCAAGAAATTGCAAAGACTCGGAAGGGAATCACTTTCGAGATGGAGATTTAATGTTTCGCGTTGGATTGATATGAATTTATAATTCCAATATTTTAAAGGTTTCTTCGAATTCGAAGAAAAAACTGTTTTCGATACGGTGAGGTTTTAATTTCTTGGAATATTATTGTAAGTTATTTGTATCATGTTTTTTTTAATTATTATTTATTTATTTATATGCTACGTTGTAAAGTTTTTAGGAACGATAAAAGTTTGATATAAATATAAATTTTAACGTTACTTATGAGTTGGAATAAAATGAAATTCATATACTTCATAAATAAAAAATTAGCACGTGATATTTTTATTATTTTCAAAAATAGACGTGTAATTTAGGATATAAAAAAAATGAGAGTAAATTAAATAAAATAAAGAACTGATGCAAATAAAGAACCAATGAAATTAATTTACAGATGATAAAACCATGTTTTTAATTTAAAAGTTGTTTTCATATTAAGTTATAATTTTACTGGATGAAAATTATGAATAAATGAATGGATATTTTTATGTGAAATATTCAAACGACTAATAAAAAATTAATATGTTGTTTAATATCGATTTTGTGATCAGATTATCTTCCTTCCTTCACGTTTCTTACTTTTATTTATTTATTAAGTTGTTTATTAATTAATAAAAAAATGGAACTAATTTTCAAGAATAAATTCTTGTGTTTTTAATTAAAATCAAATGGAAAACTGATTGAAAAATTTCACTTTTAAAGAGCAAGAAAAGAGCAATAATATTGACGAGTTAAAGATCGTCAACTTGGCTATCTCTCTTAAACTCTCTAAACTTTTAACAAAAATTTTATTTTTCTCATTTTTATAATTGATTAGATTAAAATGATATCGATCATCTTTTCTTCTTCACGAAGATAGACAATTTTTATTTTTCAAATTCATTGAAACGATACCTACAATGAATCAAAAAGTTTATTACCCCAAGTTTTCCAAGAAATTCTAAAAATTAATTCTTTTATTCTCCTTATTTTTATTACTCATTAATCGAAATAATCGAAGAGTATCGATTACTCGAATACTCCTTTCAATCTCAAAGATGACAGGCAAAATTCCTATTTTCCCTCTTCCCTTTTAAAAATCGAAGAGCATCATAGATATCCCAAGTCTCCCAAGAAATTTATAATTACACCCTACTTTCGCTTGAGAGAAGGACAACCGCGACTGAAAGAATGGTTAAATCGACTGTTATGCAACGCCACGCACGATTCCCTCCCCTCTTAATACCCAGATCTCAATCTGTCAGAGAGGCGGTAGTCGGTGTCTGAGCATACGGATTACAAATTACTGGCGCCTGGCCACCGGTGCCCTCGCGTCGCGACGTGAAATTACGAGCCTCCTCTCGTCCCCAATTAAGCCGAGCTTCCCCTCGCCCTATCTTTCTCCTCGTCGTACACACACTCGACCTTCGTGGATGAAGCACGATGGGCGCCCTTCCCTCGTGACGTCGAGGCTCCTCCTCTCCCCCCGCAGTTCCCCCGTCTCGTTCGCGCCTCTGCTATCTCTTCACCCTCGTGTACCTCGTGTACACGCTGGTATCTCGACAGGGCCAAGTGGCGCGGTGCTTCTCTCTTTCCAGCTCGTGTCACGCGGAGATACTCGCG
This sequence comes from Apis cerana, assembly GCF_029169275.1. Taxonomy (NCBI): domain Eukaryota; kingdom Metazoa; phylum Arthropoda; class Insecta; order Hymenoptera; family Apidae; genus Apis; species Apis cerana. The sequence continues at coordinate 10,043,900 of NC_083857.1, forward strand.
GCAGGATACGAATCTGGTTAATTGACCCATTTCGTTGTAATGGGCTCCTTTGTGGCCGCGGACCACCACAACTTTCCTCCCTTTCGGCCGCCTGTTTTAACGGGAGGAAAGAAAAAGGAGCGTTGCTGGAGGGACGAGGATCAATCACGTCGTGATGACGTGCAACGTGGTTTTTATGGGTTGTTTTTCTTTTTTATTTAAGGGAAGTTCGCTCGGTCGGCCCCAGAGAGAGATGATTAAAGGGTGATTAAGAGGGGACGAGGTTTTATCTTCTGGAATTTGGGTGGTTAGGTGATGGAAGGATTTTGAATCGAAGTGATGGGGGATTGAGTGAGATACATTCCGTAAGCGCCGAAGAAAATATTGCGGTTGCGGATTATCGATCAAGATTATTGATTTGACTTTTTTCTTTTTGAAGAATTCGTAAAATTGTTTTTAAAGAAAAATCAGATAATATAGCTATTGTTTTTCATTATATTTCATCTGGGAAGAAATAATAAAATAGGAGGGGAAAGTAAAACAAGGGAAAATCGTTCTTAAATCCTTTGAATACAGCGACAAACTCCACCAAATTGAATAGAGATCGTGCAAAAGATTATTCCATAGAAATATATATCAAAAATGTACAATAAAATTTTGAAATCCCTCGTTTCCGAGAAAATCGAGTTTGAAGTAGAAGTCATCGGTACTTTGTCAACAGGCCACTCTGAACCCGTTTGCTCCGATATTCATTGTGAGTGCACGTGTATTCGACAAATTTTTCAAACTCGATTTCCTCGAAAACGAAGCATCGAACGAAACGACTTTATTTTTCATTTTTTTTTTTCAAATTCTTCACTTCCTGCTCTTTTGCGTGCTTTACAAATTGATATAATTTGACGAGTTGATTAAAAATAATTTTGTGAAGAGTGTCATAGATACATAGACTCAATCCCCCAGGAAGTTTCTCATATTTATATTATAGACAATCTTTTATCGATTCTATTCGAAACACATTTTAAATAATTACACGTGTTATTTTTTTTCAAAATTTTGACCCAATATCAAAAGATTGTCAAGCATCGACACAAACTTTCTAGTCCCTTTGCTTCCCAAGAGAGATACTTTTCGAAAGAAACCTTAATACTAATAAGAAGACGAGGCTGAAATTCTCGAAAGCATTCTTGCACGAGAAGAGGCATCATCCTCGCCTGAATGAATGATGCTCGTGTACAAATCCGTGGGTAACACGATCGAATGCAAACAACCTCTGCGGCTGGCCAATACCTACCAGATCCAACCACTAGATTTCATTGCGTCGAGATGAAACACTCGAAGCACGAGCCCCACTCGTCCCGATTAGAAGCCAGTGGCTCGCACGACCCATTGTGTTTTTTATTATATACCCACCGCTAACAAGACCCCTTTTGCTCGAGAAAAAACCGAAGCAACGTGGCACAAAGGGATGGAGAGGCTCGATCATCGCGTTTTGTTATTCCACGTGGTATCTGATGGATACTGTTTGCACGGGTCAGTGGAACACTCGTCAACTAGGTCAACTTTTTTGGTCAAAGCACGGTATTACTATACCCTGATGGAGAGAAATTAACGTTTGCTTGTTAACATTTGCTTGGTAACATTTACTGCGAATCTCTGGTCTGTCTTTTTTTAAAATATAAAAATTTCTTGGATTTCTCGATAAAGAAATTTATTTATACTATTCATAAAATGAAAGAGGATATTAAGAGTTGTTTTTTAATATAAGATTAATTGATGAGATAATTTTATGAGTCAGAAAAAAAAATAATAATTTGAAACATTGAAAATTAAAAATTACGAAGCAGAGCATAAAATTTTTAACATCGTCCATCCCATATTTCCAATATCTAAATCGAAAATTCTTCCGCAATTCTTTCGCATTGACAAATTGAAAACAAAAATTCCGCTCCGAATTTCAAACAATTTTTTTGTTTTTTTTCTCTCTCTCTCTCTCTCTTTTCAACAAGAATCGAACCTTTTAACTAAAAGCATCGCGTGAATGGTTTCGAAAAGCTCTTTGGCCATCTGTTGCCACGCTAATTGCGAATGGCTGTCGACGCGAAATGTCCACGTAGAATGAAATATGAGCCACGGTTTCAGCAAAGAAAAGGCACGCGTTAATTGTTTTTCGTCAGTTATTCATCGAATCAATTATCTACTAAGTCTCTGGCAAACAGAGCGAAAAAAACTCTCTATTTGTTGTCAAATTATCGCGATTGACTTGTTTCCATTAGTAAATCGCCCTGCTGAAACGAATAAAACTTTGAACACATTACGAGATAATTTATACAAATAATCGAGATGGTCGTTGACAAATTACGGAAATACGTGTTAGTATTGGTCAAGTGTTTACATTTCACGATATATTCCATTTAACAAGTTGTCATTTAACTGTGTCATGAATTTATCGTCGCATTGTATCGTAAATTCGTCGTTTCTGGATTTCGTTGCGCAAAAACGCTGACTTGTGTAACGAGTTGTCACTCCGATTCAACTCTTTCCCAAAATTTGTATTAAAACATTGAGATTTTAATATTTTACAATTAATAATAATAAAAATAAATCGATATACTTTAATATATTCATTGTTATTATAAATTTACGCTAAATTTTCTAGAACAGCTTTTTAAAAGCAATCTTTTTTTTTCTGAAAGGGGGCACAGAATTCTTCAGAAATGAATCGAAATCGAATCGGGACTATGAACATCCACGATGACCGATTCATATCAATTGTATTTTCACACGCGACGTGTTCCCACGTATTCGAGGACAGTAACAATCTTTCGTACATTTGTTATTCCGAAGAGGGATCAGTTGGCAAACAACAGTCTCTCCCGTGAAATCCCCGAGTTTGAATTAATATCGCGGATATATCGAATGATATTAATGCATTCGGTGTTGCTTATCCAATATCCGTGTCGATTTGTACGTTATTATTATTTTTAAAAAGGATAATAGATCCCATCGATCGAGACCAAGTAACGAAAATTTGTGTATATCGATTATTCAATTCGAGCAGTTTCTCCACGAATATTCACATCCGATTTCAATTTCAGAAACACGGAGTATTTGAAATTATTTTTCGAAAAGATTGAAACAGAATATTCAGAATAATGATAAATGAAATAGATGAAGCATTTCTTTTTTTCTTCTTTTCTTTTTTCCTGTTTCCAATTTGAACAGAAAGTATTGAAAAATTCCATTTTCATGAATATCACGCGAAGATTGAGCGAATATGATATCCAGTAATGAGAAACGAGAGTTAGGTGTCGATCGTCACGAAGCCTACTAATTGCGGCCCATTAGAGGCCGACAGCTCAGTTTCGAGTTCGCCGATGCTTACAACTCATCACGAAACGGAGTAATCGTTGTGTCAGCTGTCTCTACTTTTTTTTTTCAACTAATACCGACAGGAGCTTGTTAATTTTAAAACGTGTAATTAACAAGCAACGACTCCATGTTAAGAAATATTTACACGAATCATTATTACGTCGTGTACAAAATTTAATTAGACAGATTTCCAGTTGGTTTAGTTTAAAAATGGAAAATCTTGATCGATGAAATATAGGTTTCAAGATCGGATGACGATAAAGTTACGATAAAGAAAAGTGGTGAAAATGGCAGGTTGAAGGGGAGGTTTAACGGCGCCAGAGTAATTTCCACGCGATTTAACAGTACCTGTTTTCATCACCAGAATCGATCGATTTCTTCTTTAGAAATTTCAAAGCTTTCACTTCGTAAAAGTGAAAATCGGTCGAGAAGAATACGAGTTTTTTTTTATAGATTTAAAATTTTTGCAATAAAAAAAAGAATGCTTCCATCGTGGAAACAGCAACAAGACTATCGGGGAACCTGCTACGACACCGTGCTAAGTCGAAAGCTTCATTAATTAAGCCAGGCTTACGTTCGAGCGAGAACGTAAGTGGCAATGCATGATGTTACGAGGGAGGAACGGAGTAGAAGGGAGAAAGTAATATTTCGAGAATGATGCAGCAGCATTTTGAGCAACTTTCAAAGTCAGAGACACGCGCCACTTACCGACCCCTTTTATCATTAGCAAGCCCTTATTACGGTATCTGCGTACGTCTTCTTCCTTGGTATCAATTACTCACATTAATGACTGGCATTGTCCTCCTCCAAGCCAATTTTTCGTATTAGGATATTTTGTTAAAAGAGCGTTCGTTTATTAGGATGAATACGCGATAAAATACTTTTTATAGTTTTTTTAAATATTTCATTTCTTCTCTTGTTAATTTTCTCTCTGTAGTTTGAATTAAAAAATGAGATGAATTAGAAAATTATACACGAGGACACTGGGATTGTCCTCCTCGCGTAAACGGCATCGAGAGAAACTCTTCGTATCTGGACATTTTTGTTAAAAGCGTTTAAAGACGGTGAAATACTTTGTGATTTTTTAAACTAATCTCATTTCTCTTCTCAATTCTCTTCTTATTAATTTTGTCTCGTAGTCAATTAAAAAATAAAATGTGTTATCCATTATTTTATCAAAAGCGTTAACTTCTTTCTTGTTACATTTATTATCAAATATTATCCAATAAATTTCTCAATAGTTTAATAGTTCAAAAAATTGTATATTCTCTTTTATAATAACTTAACTTCAAATCAAAATGACATAAATAATATCGAATAATAAAATTCAACTATTATACACTTCGTAAACACATTTCCCTTCGATATAAAAGAACAACGATTTATTGAACACGCGCACTCTTACTAATCAATCTTCCTACAACTCGCGAACAATCCTAGGGTACCAAAACGGGTATTTCGCAGACAGAAACTGTCCAGCAAAATTTATTCCGTTCCCCGGAAAGAGGGGAGGCTCGGCCCCTCGAGGACGATAACCCGTGCGCAATTTGCAAACCTCCGTGAATCGTTCAATAATACAGAGAGTGAGCAAGCACTGGGGGGATAAGTTGGAGCGTTTCGCAAATACGAGCGAGGGACGGAGAGGTCGTGGGATCGCGTTTCTCGACACGTGGAAACACAAGCGGAAACCCGGATCGGGCCCGGGTTCGAACATTGTTCCCGAATGCAAATCGTGGTTTACACCGAGTCTCGCCCTCGTCCTGATCCCGATGCAGCCTCGAGGACGTCAGCCGGCATCCCGATGCCAGCCATCGACTATTATTCCGAGTTGGTGGAAACCGGCGGAACGCTTGCGTGGCAGACTCTCGCGGTCCAATTCCGCTCTCGAGGAGATCTCCTCTCCACCCCGATATCTCGACGAGCCGCGACGCATACGAATCCCGAGCTGGTAATTTCTTTCTTCGCTTGTTCTCGAGACGGGAAATGTGGCGGATCTCGAGGATTTCGTTTTTTGGACGAGGTCGCTGGCCCCCTTTTGTCCGTCTCGCTATTTTCTCTCTTTGCAATCTCGTGATGACGAGGAATTGGTGGATTTCTTCCCAAGATTTTTGCCTCTGCTCGTGATTCAGGGTGATTAAGTAGACGAAGTGAAGAGTTATTCGAGTCGAAGAATTCGAGGTAGGGATTTATTTCGATTATTCGTGCTTATTTGTTATTTTTTGAAGGTGTGATAAAGGTGATAAAGGTGATATAGATTGCATGTAAGGATAATAGTGAAAGGAAAGATTTATAAAATATGGATGCTACATCACCTAATTTCTGTTTGAAATAATTGTCGAGTTAATTAAAAAGGAAAAAGAAGCCTGCAGGAAGAAGAAGTTTACATCGAGACGGATTAATGTTGTCGTTTTTACGCGGAATGGAGGAGTTCATCAACGATGCAAAGAAACATTACGGTTCTTTGAAATATTTCATCAGCTGGGAGTTCCGTCTGGGAGGAGAACGTCGATAGGATGATTTTCATTTTCTTTCTCGACATGGCTGCGCTTAACGACGAAAACCATTAACAAGCATTCACACTGGAGCATCGTTGCGCAACGTCGTTAACTCTTAGTGGATACACACCGAGAAAGACGGTTAAAGTGTCCATGCTTTCGAGATCTCATTACCTATTCCGCTTAACAATCGCTTAACAAGTTCATGAACGTCTCTGGGAATTATGAAAAATATCATGGTAAATTCGAAATTGTGTTAAACAGGGAAAGATTATCTTACGTAGTTAGAATTATTTTTTCCAGCCAAATGTATATTTTTTTATCTTATAGTTGTTCAAAAATAAAAATTCCCGATATTCCAATCAATTAGTTTTTCATACAAAAAAAATTCCTCTGCAACGTGCAAAATTACAGAATTCTTTTTCCAAAACGAGATCCACGAATTCTCACTCAACAATATATCGAAAAGGGAATACCTATATTCTACATTCTAACTGTATTACAAAATAAAAATTTAATATTTTGTTTCAACCAATTAACTTCCCGTACAAAAATAAAAGAATTCCGCCCTAAAATTACAGGATTCTCTTGAAATTTCCTCTAAAATTCTTACCGAAATTCCAGCAATTTCGAGATCCTCTCTAACAAACAACGCTGAAAACAGAAACACTAGCCTTTAGTCGAGCGAAACGTGACAGGAAAAAGAGAACAATGTGGTTTTTTTTCGCTCGATATTAACGGGTAAAGGCGGGAATATTCAGCGGCCATTCGTCGACAGAGGCAACGAAAGCATGACTCGGCTCGGCCAGAACAATGCTTGTGAATTTAGAGCTTGTCAAGATGGCGGCCTAATTAGGAGGAACGCGGCTTAAATATGAATGTTGGGCGGAGAGAGAAAGAGAGACACAGAGAGAGAAAGAGAGAGAGAGAGATATGGACACGTGGATTAAAGAAAAGAAAGAGACGAGCAAAAGAGAGGCCAAGGGTTGCGTGGCACCGCGGCCTCGCGTTTCTCTTCATCTTCATCTTCCCTCCATCAGGGAAGAGGCACGGCTGTTCCACGGCCTGTGCATAATGCACCGTATCTAATAGATAATTTATATGCCAGCTCGTATGCGCTTTTATGGCGATGCGCTTTTATATGGGGTGTATCGAGCTGAGAGGGGATTCTTTCGTCGAAGAAATGAATCGCACTCGATGCACTCGAAGTAATGAGAATGTGGAAAGATATTCGAAAAAGTGGAAAATTCAAAATTTGATGATGAACATCTCGATATATTCTTTCTTATATATATTTTAGTTGACTATCGACTCTGATTAAATCTCTTTCAAACTTCTTTATTACTTTCATTTTATTTTATTTTCTTCTTGTTTAAGCGGCCTTTTATCACGTGTATATCACATTTGATTTCTATATTAACAATGTACAACGAATCGATTATTGAACGTGTGCCGGAAGATTCGCTGATTAAATGATGAGTTATCAAGACACACGGTGAAATCCAATAAAATCTAGTCGAGGCCTAGCACCGCGACGAACGCTAATTGCTCTCGAGAATGAAGATTGATCCCGGTCTGACATCTCATGGGTTTCATCAAATTGGTCACCCATCAACTGGCTAGTGGCTGTCTGCCAATTCGAGGAACGATTAGGAATTAACGCGAGTAAATAGACGCCAATGTTAAAACTATCGTGAATTATTTATGCGATGTACTTTAAACTAGATTGCGCCTATTCTTTCATCTTTGCGTCGTTCGATTAGTTACATTCGATATTCGTTTCGCTTCTGTCGTGATACGTTTGCATCAAACGTTTGAAATTCTTTCCTTTGATATGATTGATTCAATATTGTTATAATCTATAAATGAATTTTTTTTTAAACGGCATTGAATTAATTTACGTATCTAATATTAATTAGAATATAAATTAACGTACAGATATTGGACCAATTTTGGAATGACGCGAATGAACGAACGAATTAATTAATTCGATATATATATATATATATATATTTGTGATGTAAATCATTTGTTTATTTTTATTTTATATTATAGTGATTAAATATTACATCATTCTATATATTTAAGATGATTAATATAATATTATATATATGTTGATGAAGCTTTCCAAAGCTTTTTTTTTAATATTTTCAGAACAACAAAAGGGAGTGACATTATATGTAAAAATGATCAAAATTATTCGACTAATTTACATAAAAATTTTAAATTCCAATGGAATAATTTCTTAAACAAATATTTGGATAATTTCTTATACAAATTTTTTCTCAAAGCATTGTTTAAAACGCAAAATTCGAAACGTATATCGATGCAAATAGAAGAAAACAAAAAGACTAGTTTTTTCTTTATGGATTGAGAAAAGGAATCTGACATAAATAACAGGCTAGTCGGCACAATTTGTCGTACAGAAAATGCAAAAATCGAGAGCGAAAGAGAAAGAGAAAGGAAACGAAAAAAGAAAGAAAGAAAAGGATGATAACAGGCTGCTCGACTGCTAAAATTCTCTTTGCAAATGTTCCATCGAAATAACCTCTGGCGTGTAGGAGAATTTACTTTGGCCAGGTCAAGCGGTTTTCGAGCCATGGAAAAAAATTGCTCCCAGATATCTCGATCGAATAAGAATAAACCGTTTTCGTTTGATACACGAGACGATCTTTTTCATTGAGAATTTAGAGAGAATTAGAAAGTGGAAAAAGGATAAAAATATTTTTAATTCAATTTGAATGAATACGATGCACTTTGATCTATGCTATAATTATAATTATTTTTAGAATTTTAAATTTATTTCTTTCGCTCGAATTTTTTGAATTATTTTCTTAAAAATTCTTCCATTATATTGCGTTGCATTACATAGCAAAATTTAATTCAATCCCTTTCCTTTCCTAGATATAGAATCTTTCACTTAATATGGAACGATCGATAAAATCGTTATCACGTTTACAACTCAATGTAATGCATTCAGGAATACTCGATCAATATAGGAATCGAAGCTTCAAAAATAAGAAAGGACGGAATTGGATCATATCCATTCGTTCCATAACCGTTCTTGAACAACGTGCTCGAGGATCGTCGACACGATTTGAAACACGATTTCGCGGGGAAGAGGAGGCGATGATATTGTTTTTGTATCGTGATTACAACGCGGCAAAAGAATCCCCTCAACGTAATGCATTCTTGAGTGGCAATTGAATGAAAACCTTTCAAAACCGTGCACAAACACGGGAGCTGCTTTCGCGTTAACTCGATCAAGACCTCTCACCACGTGTGAAAACTGTGAACCTCGGCCTCGAAATAACCGTCGAATATAAACGTGGGAAATCGATCCTGACAGAGAGAATTTATTCGACTTGGTGGATTGGTTAATAAATTGTATACCGCGATAAAGTGCAAATATTCGAGATTAAGTATCGGCTTTCAATAACGACGAGTAAAGTTGAAATTATTTCAACTTTACAACCTGAACAAGAGGTATATATAATTGGCAGTCGAGGCAGCTAATATAAGTTTCAAGGTTTATCATTGTCGATAAGAATTATCCGTTTAGAATATTAAATTTATGTAAGAGATAATGAGTAAAAAAATAGATATATAATATTCGTTTACAACAGAAAGAGAGACTTGATATGAATTTTGTTTTGGAATGGTTTTATCGCGAAACCAAATTTACGATATGTAAAATTTTCAAAGTATAAATAAACGGTAGACACTCGGTTAAAAATTCCAACGCATCACATCGATTCTTGAAACGCAGATCCGTTTCACAAATTCTCTTATAATAGAATTATATTTCACGGGCCACTATTATTTTCCTTGCCGAATAAGCAAATTTGGCACGTACCCGGTGGCTCGCTGGCCATTTTCGGCTGACAGAAACATAGAAGGTGTAAAAGCCAGTGGTGTCCAATTAGCGGTCTGCACCGTTGCCCGGCCCTAATTCACCGAATCCCGTTCTATCTCCGTTTGCCCGTCCATTTCTCGGTGAATTCGCGCGCGAACACCCCAGTTGTATCATCGAAACGAGGGACCAAATCAAAAAATCATAAGCCACTGCGTGCATAATCTTCTCTCTTTCTCCCTTCTTTTTTATTCTCTCATTTCAATTTTTGTTGCAATTTTTGTTCAACAGAGAGAAGTACACAGTTAGTTATTCCGACAAGCGATCCTTTGGCGCGGTATGTAGACGAATGTTGTTTATGGAAATTTCGCTCGCGAGTATTTGCGTAGAAAAACAATTCAATCGATGGAGGGGTCTGTTTGCTTTGGCGCAATCAATTTGATGGGATATGTTAGCCATCGGAGTGTCGGGCCGCGATACTCGAAGTGGAAGTTGAAACTTTATTTTTAGGAGGAGGAAATATTTGTTCGAAGCTGTTACACAATATTTTTTCTTCCTTCTTTCATTTTCTTATTGAGAACGGAAAAGAAAAAATTATTCAAAGTTAATGATATTGCAAATCTTCGATCCCAATCCTCGTTCCCAACTCGAGAACTCGAGAAGAGTTATTTCAACTTGGAGCTAAAAATCGATTTCGTCGCTCTGTATCATACAATCTTTTAAATAATTCATGATATTTCAGAGAATTTGAAATTCGTTTATTTCGCGGTGTCTTACGGATTCTTATAAAAAGCAAATATTTCGTCACAATGTAGAGAGAGAGAGAGAAAAAAAGAAAACACGCGTGGCGAAATCGTACTTCACCCCGTCGAAATACTTGGCAAAATCTCGTTTCACCAACGTTTCACGAATCGCCAACGTTTTGGCAAACGCTGGAGATCGATATTTCCGGCAACCCTTCTATTTTTCAACGCCCTACCAAGCAACCTCCCTCCTCCCCGATACGAGCACTCGGAATTTCGGATAACGACGCGGATGGCCCGTAAAAAGATGGCCACGGCATCGAACCACCATCTCTCCCTTTCTCTCCCTCTCTCTATCTATCTCTCTCTCGCTCGTTCGTGACGATAACCCTTAGCTTCTTGCCGCGAAATTTATTTTTCACGTGGATGGGGTGGCCGTAAACGGCGAATACGTGACGGCTCCTCCTTGGGAATGGAGAGAGAACAGCGTGGCAATAACCATGGTTCGCATTTCAAACGAATCATCGGCGGAACGAGGGTCAATGTCTAAACCCTTTATTGAGCCTCGTCTCTTGCGAGCCAGCTTGGGAGTTTCATAAAAAGAAATGTTACTTTCGAAGATATTGATACGGGTTATAAAGAATTTTATGGGGTGGATTTGATATTGAAAAGTTAAGATATTGGGTTAATAAAGGAATTGGTGGATTTTATTTAAATATTTATTTGCTTCGTTTATCATTGAGATAATTTCATTGCGTGAAATATCAATTGGTTTAAGCTCGAAAATTGGTGAGAATCGAGGAATTTTGCAATAATGAATATTGTAAAATTGTTAGAGGTATAACGTTTCTATTGTACATCAATTTTTGCAAAAATTATCAAGGAACGATCACATCTAATCCATTTTATATAGTAGTATTTGGAATTAGTATTTGGAAGAAATCAGGAAGGATAGAAAGAGATACTTCACAGAAAATTACGTTCTCGTGGAGACAAGCTTCCAGTTCAATTATACCTAAATCATCTCTCTGTGTAAGAAGATATCAATAGAAAGCCAATATATATGTACAAGCAATTTGATAAATCGGAAAGATTTATTATTTCCAGCAGAATAGGCATGGCATCCATTTTTAGTATGGAATAAAATTCAAAAATTGCTCACAACATTAAACGTAGAATAATATTAATTTATATAATGTCAAATATTATCCTATTTACGACTCCACAATCAGCCCGTAATATTTTAATTACAAATTCATATCAATTTATATCAATCTAATAAATTTTACAATCCTTTATACATATATTTTAGTATCAACTTTTAATTTTATGTATTCTACTTTTAAGATCAAATAATTCGTGCTCGAAAATCAAATTCATCTAAAACATCCCTAAAAACCTTTGACTATCTTTCTTTATCTCTTTTTCTTTTTTGTACAATCATTATTTTAGTTTTAGCATGGCTTTAAATCCATCGGCCCGAGTCGAGAGAGTATTTCCCCTCAAGTTCACTGTACTCCATAAACTTTCAGTATCGATAAGTCATCGTTTCTCTTGATCGAACGAGAAAACTCATAAATTGTTCGCTGCATCAGCCTCGTGAATGTTTCACGACCGGAAATTCATTGCCAGCGCGAGTCCAGTTAAATATATCGGTCTTTCCCCATCGAAATGTATATGTATGCTATATCGAGAAACGATGTACGATTCGACGAGCATTAACTCTTTCGTTATGAATTTAAATTGAACAGGAAGAAAAGTAAGGTTGATTTAAACGAAATTGGCTTAAACACTGTACGAAACATTGCTCGAAATTATAAATGAAATTGACGATGTAGGTTAATGGAAATATCGTGACTCATTTTCCAAGAGATAAACAACGACTGCTGGCAATTTAGATATTAGATAAATCATTTGTATAATTGAAAAGAAAAAGGAAATAAGAAAAATACGTAATACCGAAATTACATAAATCGTTCGACTTATTTTTCGTATCGCATCCCATCGTTTTGTCTTGGAGAAACTTTTTGATGGAAGATTTAAAAAGAAAAGTCTTATTCTCCTTGTATTTGTACAATTTTTGTTCATATAAGAATTACAGAAATCGAATGAGAACATAACTTTCTAATTGCAATAACTTTCTAATTGAACATTATCCTGCTTCTGATGCATAATTTTTTCCACAAACACTCTAGAAATCTATCTAATCTTTATTCGTTTCTGATTGCAGCTGGTGGGCGGCGAATTCGACATGGAACTGAACTTCGTGATTCAGGACGCACAGAACATCAGGCATATGCTGGAATTGCTCGATCATTGCCCGCCCAATCTCCAGGTAAGCAAAGGGTGTTACGCCCGCCCCGATCAAACTAATTATCCAAGGGGGTTGGGGTGTTATATCAGGCCGCAAATTTGATTCTCCGAAGGAGAACACGATCACTGCGATCAATACGTTAAACGTAGTCGTAATTAATTTCTTGCTCGAGCGCTTAATGCAATGTAACGTGCTTTTCTTCCCGTCATAGTTCTCGTCCACAACGATATTTAAGACCAGACAAATTAATTTCACGTGATTGTTTGAGATTCATATGCATTCATTACCGCGTACAACTGATAAAGTTTGACTGACGGCAATTAATACTAGGAGGAAGTTAAACGTTTGAAGGAAAATACACACACACGTTACGTGAAAATCAAACAACGACGTTAATCTAGAAAGTTTTCGTTTCGTTTAATCTGGAAAGTTTGTTTCATCACGAAGATTTCATTAACACAAAAATACATCGAATTCAAATTCTCACGTGTATAATTATCCATGCAAAATCTGTCTACAAACATTTGCTACACGAGAAACAATGCTCATCCGCAACACACGATGGAAGAAATATTGATTCTCGTCCGAATTCGAAACGCGAGAATTCTCTCTCTCCCGCCCCCCTCGGCGAATCAAAGTGGCGCGTCGAAATCGTGAAAAACGCGATCACGAAATCTTCGAACTCGTCCCATCCCGTTTTTGTAAAGGGGATAGTAGACGGACGAAGTAAAAAGGATATGTAAGGGACAAGAAAGTTTGGTAATTCACAAAGAAAAAGCCATTTTCCCATTCCTCGGCGACCGGTAAACTTGCACGAGGTGTTCGCGTCGCGGCCAGGAAGTTTTCGCGTAAAAGTAAATAGAAATTTAAACTGTGTACACGGAACAAGTTATGAGACCCTTGTTCGCTCGTCTCTAGCATCCTTTGATCGCGTGTTCGCGTTAAACGCCGGTGGAAAATGTTGTTCGGCAAAGTTCACAATAGAGACTAATTTTGTTATTCGCGGGGAAGGAGGGGGAGCGAGTTTTAAAAACGAGCAATTAGCCTTTCCAACGTTTGAAATAATTGTACAAGTTAAAGTTTTTTTTCTAATTATTATGAATTTGTTATTTTTTTTCTTTTTTTGTGAGAATGTTTATGATGGTTATTTGTAGTTCGGAATATTTCACATCAGCATTTTGGCATCGAGGAGCTTTCTCGGATAAAGGGATGGAAATTTGAGCGAGATGGAAATTTTATTTAAAAAAGAGAAGATTACTTTGATACTATTCTATACTACTTGCCTGACCATGACGGGCCGTATAATGTTTCTCTCGTCATGTTTTACATTTGAATAAATAAAAGTACTATTCTTCTTTCCCTCTTGTCTTGACCATGACGGGCATATACCACTTGTCTCATCATGGCTGTCTTACTCTAGTTGCCTAACTCCACTAAGCCAACCACGATTGCATTATACTACTTGCCCGATTATAACGATCACGTTCCACTCGCCTCACCATGACGGCCAACTATACACTTGTCACGCCACGGCTGTATTATTCTATTTATCCGAACATAATGGACCTATTGTATTTATCCAATCATGACGGCCATATATTATTTGTTCGTCATAATTGATTTATCGCGTTCGCTTAATTGTGACTCTAATTGATAATCGACCACGATCATATATATCTTTATCTATAATTTGTAATCATTGGTGTAATTATTATTGAATTAAAAATTTCTGTTATAATTAAAAATATTCTGATTAACGATATCTACGTATGAACGAATAAGAAACGGATATTAAAACAATTATAATTTAATAACTCAAGATTTTATGTTCGACATATCGAGATTAATTAAAGATCACTTATCGAGAAATGATTTATATATATTATATATATATATATTCTAGATATTTTTCCAGAAAGCTCCTCGATCGATCTTCACAAAAATTATATTATTACTCGATGATTTAATAAAAGTGAATTAATAAAAGTGAAACCAAAAAAGAAATTTTTATACTTCGTTTTTAAACACGTCGATGTCGTCCATTAGCATGAGTAATTCAATAATACTTGCTTTTACATCATTTGACACGATTTGGCATTTCAATCTACATAATCGAATAATCGATAATCGGAGAATCACTTTCCATATAATTTATGTACGATATATATATATATAGACTTACTTAATTGATATTTTACAATGCAATTGAATGTATTATATAGGATATAATTTTTCTAATGACCGATCCATTTTTCTCATTTCATTTCACATTAATTTTAATGCACGATTCATTCATACGTTAAATTTATTAAACGTGTATATTTCATCCATCTGTATGTTAATATCAGAGTGCATTGATAGAAAGGGACAAAATATTATCATGACCAGAAGAATTGCAATTCAATAAATTATTCTAATTTTTAAACTAAACATCCTAAAACATTCTATTAACTTGTTGCTACGAATCTGCGTCAATAGAAAGATGACTAGCTTGCTAATACGAAACCACAATATGAATTTGTCGTATCATCTTGATAGGATAGCCTGTGGCTGATATAATCTGTTGGAGATTGGTTTCTGGTGTCCTCAGAATCCGGTTCGAGCACATCTCTGAAATGTTAATACGGTTAAGGGAGTTTCCGCGTCGATGTCTTCGACCATATATGTTTACTTCCTACGTATATACGGGTATCTTACATGTATAGACAGAAAATATTCAGAGAAACACATACATACGTATATATTGAAACTTAAATCACACATGATGGAATCCATAATTATTCCAATGGAATATATTTTCTTTTTTAAAATAATATAAGGATATTGTGAATTTAAAAATTCTTAATTTTTTTCTATAAAAAATATACAATGTGGGAATAATTGAAAATTTCTCGCTGAACAAGACACGTTCTTCTTCTTTATATAATTGTAATTCTTTGAATTTATATGTAAAAAAGTTTAGAAAAAATTTTTGAATCAGTTTCAGAAACTTGTTCAGCGTCAAACTCTTCCCAAACCAGAGAAAATTGGTACTAATTTCAAAATGATAAGGAACTTAATAGGAGGTTCAATAGCATACTAAACATAACTAGACAAATTTTAATATTGATGTAGTGCAAACATAGAAATCTTCCAAATTTATTTACTTTCTTAATTCTTTTCCAAAGTATAATTTAGAAATAAAATGAATATTTTCTTCTTCTTTTTTTCTATCAAACAACAATAACTACTAAAAGATGAAATTCTTCAACAAAATCAATGAAAACCAAAGCTAAACTTTCCGCAGAAAGAATAAACCGACAATAAACAAGCAACAATAAGTCTTTGCGCAACTCGGATATCGAGGAAGAAGAGGAATAAATCGTTTCAATAATTTCTATTCGAGGTTTCCTTGCCTCTTTGTGCCAATTTACGGTCAACCATTCTTTATCTCAGAGACAGAGGTTGAACATTCCTCGAAAGGAGACACCGGCCCGATTGAGAAATACACAATTAAATCTCGAGTATATTTCTTCGTTATTTACCTCGTGGCGATATCTTCAAAGAGGCAATTAAAATGGATGAGACATCTTCGAGTTACGACTCGAAGAAATTTTTCTCAGAGGAGAAGAAAATATCGATGGACTATAAACTCGAAAAAATCAACAAAAATAAACAACTGAAATGTCGCATTGAATCTTTTCATAATCTGATAAAATTCCCATCGAATTTTGCCCGTTATCACGTGATTGCCTACTCGAAACCAGAATTGGTATAAACGTACGCAACTCGTTACAAAATCTATCCCAGTTTTAACATGCATTACCTCTTTACAGTATACTACGATGTTACAGTATATATATTGGATTGGAAATTTTCTGGTCTTAGTTGGATAGCGTTGAGATCTCACTGAAGTTTTGATATCGAGGTTTTTAAAGATCGGTTTAAATTACATTAGTTATACATGCGTTTTGACGTTGGATGGAACGAATTGCATACGAATTTGTATGCAAGTTTGTATGCATAAAACAACAGAATATTCGAATTTGAAATTATTCTTCTTGTAAGGTAAAGTATTCGAATATTTAATCGATTAAAATTCAATCAAATTCATATTCGAATTTTTCAAATATACGAGTTCAAATCGAAATTCAAAATTTTAATTCGAATTCAAATTTTCCAATAAAGACTTTCTATTTCAATTTCTCAAATTCCTTACTCGAAATTCATATTCTTTCGTTTAAATTCAAATTTTTCGATTCAAATTTAAATTTTCCCATTCGAATTCAAATTTTTAAATTGAAATTCAAATTTTCCGATCGAATTTAAACTCTTTTTTTTTTCAAATTCATAATTCTCAATAATTTTTACATTTTTTCCAAGCTTAAACTACGCTCTAATCATTCACTAAGTCAAATAATAATTAATCTAACGATTTTAGAATTTTTTAACATACATACGTGCATTACAACAAATTATTATCCTTTTTCTATACCTTGAAAAAATATTGGACAAAATTCGTAACAAATTTCCATGTATCAATCCTCGAAGAAACGATATTCCATAAACATCAACCGGTATCATACTTCAGATACGAATAAAATTGCACGAAGGTAATACAGAGGATTGTCATTCTCGTTATTCCATATAAGTCGATCTCAATTAATTACCATGTCTGGCAACATTGATACAGCTCGTGGTTAACCGTATTTCCGGAGGAACTACTTCAGATACAGCGAGTTACCGGTGTCGTATCGATGAAATGTAAATTTGGATAACTGCTTGCAAACGTCATTCACGCTGGTGCAACGTGCACACCGCTCGCCTATCTCATGCATATGCCTCTGGTAAACTATGCTATCGCTTTCTCCCGCTATATTCGCTTTTAAGGAATAAATGTAACACGTGTTTGCGAGCCCGGGGCACGAAACGGGGCGAGTTGTAGCGAATTTACAAGTGTGTATCGGATACACGCAAATTTTGCGTGCCACGACACGGGTTATGGCGTGCCTGGAACGACATCAATTGTTTTTAATGGGAGCCATAGTTTTAACGGTATTATGGCAGCGTTGCTTATAGGATCCTAATAGTAAATTTCTATTGCTCGTATATTTAAAAATATGCGATAGTTATACAAATATATTTATCGATTATTTTCAATAATATTGTGCTGAATATAATCGATCGTCATTTCGATCATCATTTCTATAATCTTTCTATTATAAAAAATATATCACTTATTTAAATATCAATCATGGAAAACGCGGATTTACTGTTATATTATTAACAGTAAAATTATTAAGTATTATATTATTAACGTACCGTATCGATGCAAGCACAGATTAAATTCATATATTTTGATAAATATATCGCACGATAATTTTCCCAATTCAAACATTTGCATACTAGTTTGAAACAAGAAACATATCACATCCAAACGACTTTATTCACCTCGTCGCCCCATTATTATTACAAAATTATTCCAAATTTATATCCAATTCGAAAACTTCGACACCAGCGGCGCAACCGTGTTTTCGATTCACGATTGTTACAGGAAAATACGTCCATAACTCAGGCTGAAATTTATGAAAGCCGGCATCACGGTAATCCCACGATATCCGAGTTATAAAGCTTAAATCATGACCGATTGTTCGCGAGTGTTATTCATGAACTTGGCGAGCCATTCGAGAACTTGTTAAATCTGTCCGGGTGCAACGATCTACGTCAAATTTGTTCGGACAAACGGCGGGTAACGCTGCACAAACTCTGACATTCGATTGTCAGAGAATGAATTTAATAGTTTATCGTCGAATCGGTGTATAAATTCGCTCGCTCGATCGTTTTTAGAAAACAAAACGGGAGAAAAGAATGATTTTTATCACTTTTCGAGTTCGCGTCAATAATAGAATATCTTGTGCTTTGATTTCCGGTCATTCCACGCGACTGCGCTCTCCCATTGTCGCGATTTGTCCGAATTAACTGGCTATTCGCTTGATAAATGGTGTCGAATCTTGCGAATCTTATGATTTATGATTGAAATTTTAGGAAAATTGGTAATTGCTGGAGGATTTTATTAAAAAGCTTTTCTTCAATTTTATAAAATCCATCGGCGAAATGTTTAAATTTTCGATCTTAATGAAATCGTAAAATTATAGAAATCGTTCAAATTAAAAAAAAAATCGGTAAAATTTAATCAAATAAAAGAAGAACGTTTATACCAAAGTTATTCGTGTCTCTTGCCTCAAGATCGCTAATTGTGTATTTTCGTAATGTTTATTCAAATTATTTGCATGCTTGTAGTTTGCAATATTATTTTATGATTTACATGAATTACAATTATTGAATAAATTATATATATATCGCGTATATACAACTCTATCTCTCAACTTTCGTTTCACACAAAATTATATCTTGCGAAACTACGTTGCTTTAACAAAGAGTGAAGAGAAGGAAAAACTAAGGGATGAAATGCAGAGACAGATTGTATCCACGTTCATTGAATAACCATTTATCAGAATTTCGAACTAGACTAACAAAATACATACGTGGCCTGTAACGCCATTGTACAAATCTGCAATGTTGCGGCGCTTGTTGAAATTGGACGATTTCCAAACGTTTTGAACAAACAGCGAAATAAATATGAACGGCGTACGATTTTACCCGATAAAATTTTCCGATGAATTATTACACGATCCTGTAAATAATCGATAAAAGTAATATCGGACAAATGAAATTTTCTCGAAATCTATAACCATGTTTATTTACATCTATATGGCATATTGTTTGGAAAAAAAGAACAAAAACAATAATAAAAATTTGTTTATATAAGGAAAAAACGAATAATTTTAAATAAAATTTTTTCATTTAACGAATTTTTATAAACCCGTAAGTTCGAATAATAAGAATCAACTATGCTCAACACGCACATTATCGTTCTACGATAAAAATGTTTCTTGACTAGTCTCCAAGCAATTACAAAAGTTTACTCTACACGTAACGAAATTTTCCTTCTCTGTCACGTGTAGCCACATTTCGAAAAACATTCTGATTAAATTATATTCACCCTAGAACTTCGCCCTCTTTTCCAATTTCCACTCATCAAAATTCATTTTACCGTCAATTTTCAGTTTTTACGACAACGATGAAGTATCGCAACGTAATATCAAATTAAAAATTCATGGCGCATTTTGTACGATACTCACAACAACTCTATACTACACAGACAAACGAAACAACGATCGAACGTAATTATTGGTGTAATGGAACAATATCGATCGAGCGTGTTGTGCATAATCGAATGTGTATTCCGAGGTGTATTCTCGCGGAAAAGAAAATGAACGTCGCGAGTTATACACAGTGGGGCACCCGTGTGAATGCAAATGTATATCTGATCCGAAATGAAACGTCGAAGGTGAAATCTATTAGCGTGGAAATGGTGTAGCGCGATTAAATAACAAAGGTCTGGGACCCTTAGCTTTCGCGAGGCGCATTAATTCCAGTCCGTAAATTACGTTCTGTCGAATGCAACGCATATTTCATTTACTTCGATGAGAAATTAATAGCACGAGAGTTTGGACACATTTCGATCGTTTGACTCGACGATGCATTGTCATTGTGCGGTGACATGCAAACACGCAACTACGATTTAGTTTATCAGTTTTCCCGGAGGAAACACAATATTAATCTCTATATTTTATTATTTTTTTTTTAATATGACGTGTCAAATTAATTTATAATATATATTTTTGAAAAGCCAATCTCTACAACAAGAATAGAATTTCAATTTTGAACAAGATAAATAAAATTTGTGACTTGTATCTTTTTTTATTCTTCTAAAGAATTATCTAATAACGTATACAAGAAATAATATATCAATAACTAAAGAAACGATTTAATAAAATATATTGATTTTGTATGATAATTTTTGATCGTTGTAAAAAAATTTTTTTTATCACTATCACTGTTCAAATAAACGACTCTACGTCCGATTCAATATATCTGGATACGAGAGAAACAATTCACCATCAATTTAAAAAACTCGATATCCTGGATAATCTTGCGGACTTCGCGTAATAGGTACAAACGACCTTGTACACGATACATCATTCTAAACCCGAAGGATTTAATACAGACGAGCTGCAGTGCCAACGAAGTCAATTTAGATCATTCCCGAACCAAGGGATTCGCGTGTGGATGACCTGAATCCTGGAACGGTGCATACATCATCTCAAGATCTAAGGATCCGGTCGATTCCTTCAAATATTTCGAGATGTTGGTTGAGTATCCTACTTGCCCTCCTTAACCACCCACATTATTTGTGTTCCTTCGGTGTAATGTCTACATACTGTTTGATTTAGGGTTAATTGTACTTGTGTTCGCTCGTGTCACGTATTATCTGTTCCAATCCCTTTGAATCAAAGCTGTTCTATTCTCCCGTAGTCCATCTTTGATCTTAAGTTGTCCGTGTTCACCACCTTTGATCGATTAATCATTTGAACGCGAAGATCTATTTAATCGCTTTCTTGAACCAAATTTACTTATCTATCGTTCAACTTCAAATATTTTAGACTTTTTATTTATTTTAATTTAATCTATTAATTCGTTTGCTATATCTTATATTTGTTAACGAATTCTACTACATTTTTCCTAATCCATAAATTCTAAATACATCCTCTCAAAGTGTATCAGAGATCTACGTTTCACGTTTAATTTCTATTCCTCGAATTTCTTGGCCCCGGAAACCACGCTACACACCAAGACCGCGAGTATTACAATAATCTTAAATAATCCATGAGCTGAACATCCAAAATAACGAACGTTTAGGTTCTACGAAACTTCGCTTGACTTCGTTACAAAATCATTAATCACACGCTTTACCAGATGTTCGAGGCATACTCAACCCAGCATCTTTCATGCACGCCAAGCGTAAAATATTTCACGCGACCTAGTATTAATGCCACGCATCGTCAACGTTATTCGTGCGTATAATACGGAATATAAACAAGCATGTACATGGTGCATTATAATGTTATGTGGCATAAGTGAAGCTGAAAGCGCAACCTCGGCTGCGAAATATCGGGTCAAGTTTAATGACTCAACTTTACTATGCTTGTCTCAGAAACACGATGAAACATGGATGGTCTTAGTCAACAAGATTTGCCGCCTCTCACCGAAAGCAAAGGAACAGCACTCATTATGAGTCTCTATGCTTTCTAAAGATCTTGGCGCAACGTTTAAATTTATTCGATGAACGTGTTTTTGCGAACGATAACGAGTTTTTGTATACCAACGGACTGTTGATGTTTATATGTTTATATGTTATAAGTAATTTAAAAATTCGAAAATAAACACGGGAAGCATTAAAATATTAAGATTGGTGAATATTTAAAATACTCTTCTCTTTCATTATTTTATCATTTATGAAAATATATAAAGTTAAGCACGAACATATGCAGTTCATCTTGTCAAATAAACGTTTAAAATATATTGCAATTGTTTGTCGGTACATCGACACATTTATCATAAAGGAAAGATTTAAACGGGGAAAAAGATTGATAGAAAAAAAAAATAAAAGAATAATCGTGTTAAAAGAAATAAATATCTTACCTTTTATTAGCAAAACTGGATTAGCTACAAATATTAAATAAGAAAACATATTTCGAGTTAAATCACGTAATTAATAAACATTCATACTCTCGATAATCAGAATATTACATAAATGTCATATCATCCAATTATATTCATCAAATTGAATCATTCTTCGATACAAATTTCGCGACGTCCATCAACCATTCACGAATCAAACGTATAACATCATCGAAATTCAAAATATTACAATTCCTCTCGATCATTTTAAAAAATCGCTACACTCTTCTAATTTAAGCGCTTAATTTGCACGCATCCCGCGTTCAAATTCCAGAGTTGGCAGTTTCCGGCCCGCGCGACGAATGCACACGAATGTCTTTGGTTATTAGCCCGGCCGGAATATTAATCCCGGTTAGTGGCAAGTGGCGCGATAATGGCGACACTTGCGTTGCGGTCAACCCGAATTTATGTCGGCCGAGTTCTCGTTGTCGCGGCCTCTGTCGGAGGCGGAGTCATTGTTGGAGGCATCAGAGGATCCGCGATAACCTCCCCCCTCGGCCGCAGATGCTCTCTGCACCGCAGACAGAAACTGCGGGGACCACTGCTGCGTTGCAGTTAATTGCTCGCGGATCGAAGCGATGGGAATTAACGGCGAAATTAAAACACCGACCGGGGGAGCTCGATAACATATTTTTCGTCGTTAGCGTAGCCGATCGTTAAAATTTCGTATGGCGACCGCGGAAAACGTAATCACGGTGTGCCGATCCGCTCGAACACGCGGATCGGAATAATATCGTTTCGTGTATAGTGTATTAACGGAATCGCGAGGAAATCGTGGAAATTTTCGCGATATTTTTCATCCATTTTTTGGTGTACATTAAATTGTTGAAATTATATTTGAAAAATTTGTTATCTCGGATATTGTCGAGATAGAGATGATCAAGAGCGGTGTATAATTAAACTTTAAAATAATGTTAGGATTGATGGTTGATGAATCGGATATATCGATTTCTTTTCGTATCGCATCTTTTTTCTTTTGGTATTCCATTCATTTTTAAAAATTAATGCTTTAATTTTATAAGATGTATTGTCGTGCGAAAGACGCAATGTTTGAATAAATTGTCGATGATTTCTCCGGTTGTAAATTTGTATACAATTTTATGTCATTTAATAATTATAAATATTTCGTATTTTTCGATTCGTTTATGAATCGTACATATTTTAAAAGCGCGAGAAGAACTACATTTTTTAAAATATATGCACAAATTCAAATTTTAATTTGAATTGTAGAATAGACGGTAACAATATTTACGTGAATAATAATTAAATGTACATATCAAATGCATTCGTGATGAAGAACAGAGAACAGAGAGAATATATTTTTAATATTCGATGAAGAATCTCGAATCAAAATTAATATACTAAAATTACTAAAATATATAAAAAATTTACGTAAATATACGTAAAAAATATACGTATTAAGTTTCAAATATATAAATATATATATATATATATAAAATATAAATAAAAAAATTTTAAAATTTTCTGAAAATTTTGCTTAAAAATTAAAAGATTTAATTTTTAAATATAATTTGAAAAAATTAAATTGAAATAACAGGAAAAATCATGTTACAATTATTAATTTGTGAATTTCATGAGAAAGAATTTATTTTTGGATATGTACCGATATTATTACACATAGTTGAAGAGAGAAAAGAATATTGTATAAAATGTTATAAAGTAAGTAAAGTAAATTATCGCAAAGTAAATTAATAAACTCAAACTTCAAACATGATGTATATATGTACATTGTGTAAATCTCATCGAGAATTTTTGGAAAAAATTCTGTTAACAAATTTGATAATATTAAAATTTAAATTTCCGCTTCAATGCTACTTTTTTTAGTAAGCAAAATGAATTAGAAATAAAACATTTTTATTTAACGATTTGTTTTTTTAATTTGAAATTCATTTTCTTTTTTTTTTTTTTTACGTTTATGTAATATTTATGTATAGATATATTCAGTGCGCGCAAACTAGAAAGAGCAAATTATTACGCTCTTTCTCGCAACATTGAAACTTTATTATAAATGTATGGAAATATACTTTCTACCGTTGAATAATTTTTTATTCATCCCAAACATTTAGACTGCGAAAGCATTTTCTCTTCCATATTATTTTCTCATTTCGTTTCAATGAAAAATTCCTTTCTCTCTTTCTATATGTACACGATTTATTTGCCAACAGTCGAATATTTTTTATTAGCATTTGATTAAAATTAAGCCGACTAAGTTTATAAACGAATTGATAACTTTCGTAAAATTTTTATAAACTTACCGATGCTGCATTTATTATCGTAGATATCTCCATTGTTCACGAGCTCTTGAAAACTTGCTGTAAATCACGTTGCACGAGAGCAGAAAGAGAGCACGAAACGTCTTCTCCACAGAAAATTTTGCGCAGATAAATACAATCCATCGTCTTTGAGATTGATCTATGAAAACAGAGAGAGCAATTTTTAAGAAAAAATATAAAAAGAAAAAATGATTGAATTATGAATATTTGCACATGAACGTGAAGAAAAAAAATAAAATATACTATTATACTTGAGAATTCATATATAATTTACATTATATAATTAACAAGGAGCAATTTTTTATTTGAATTTAAAAATGTAAATTTTTAAAATTTTAAATATAAAAATAACTTTGAAATATATTAGAATTTAAAAATTTGAATTGATTTGAATTAATTAAAATTCAAATATTGAATATTTATGAATAATAAAAATATGAAAACAATTTGATGATATAAAAATAAAGTTAAAAAATTATGAAATATTAATTAAAATATTTAAAATATAAAATAAAAATTTAAATTTTGTAAGCATTCTATTTAATATCACATTAAAATTTATTATATTAAAATTAAATTAGTAAGTTAAAATAGTAATACAAAATACTTACATTTTACAGTACTTTTGTCCATAACCATATAACCTCACTATATGCCGAAAAATATCACGCATGCTAGTTATATACTTGCGCTATCGGTCACTTTCAAATTGTTTATAAAGTATGTACATGTGTAAACCATAAGAATAACGTATTTATTCGATGTTTTGAAAAAGTGAGACACAAAAGGACACGAAATGTTTTCAAAATCATCCGGATTATATGATCCGCAATGTACTAAACATTAGACGCGTAACATACATACTGTGTGTGAAAAGCGCATATGTTCTGCGCATAGACAAAATGGATATCAATCGTCCGTTATAGACGGTTCGATCTATTTATACTTCGATTATATTTAGCGATCAGACTCTAATAGATCTCTACTATATATTTTATTGCTTATTATCTTACCATTATCGCCAAATGTTTACTCGTACTTCTTTCTTCTAATCTTAACTGTCCTTTTTTTTCTTTCTTCTTATTTTTCGCAAACAAAGATATATGGATTCAGAAAGAATTTCTTATTTAAAAAATATATAATAGTATTATATATTCTTATTATTTTTAAAATATTAATAACAATTTCTTGATGTATTCATTTCAAATGATACAAAATTTATATCTGTCACATTACGAACATCATTCTCGTACATTTTTCTAACCTCAGTGTCACTGAACTTGACAGAATGCCACTTAAAATAAAATTTAAATCACTATTCACATAATACAATAGTCTCTTAAATAATGTAATATTAAAAGGTAAATCTTCGAACAAACTAAAGATAGATCTTGTTTTTTTAGAACAAATATACGTGAAAGACTTTAGAAAGTTTTACAGAACCACTGAAGAAAATTAATTATGGCTATACTTTATGTTCTTGCCTGCAGTGGCGCTGCTTTCCTAAACGATGCAATTTCGTAATGTTAATTTTCCGCGGGATTTTAGAATTACTTTTTTAATTAGCATTCTATGGTACGAATCACTGGCTTGAATATCAAAGAAAAAAAATCACTGAAAAATCACTGAAAAATGCGGAATAGTCGTTTCCCGAATTTCCATATGATTACAAGTCTACAGTTCGAATAAAATTCTTATAAAAGATATTTCATGGATTAATTCATTTCGAACTAGACATTACCAGGAACGTTCTTATTAATGCGAGGATGCAATTCGATAAATAAAAATCTTTAATGAATTTCAATTTTTTTTATATTAAAAAATCCATTCTCTTAAATCAAGCTCAAAAGCGAAATAATCCATTCGTTACTCGTTGTTCAAAGCTATCTACGGACCTCCCTTACATCGAATCGAGACATGAGGAGTCAAATGATCCTGCGTTCACCACAGAATCCGCTTTTCTCTTTCACTCAGCACGCTGTCGCTAACAATTTCGCAGAACCGCGCGTTGCAACGGGAGTTATCGTGAAGAGGTCTATTCAAACAGCACCGTACTCCTCGAGCCCCGGTTGCCTGAACGTTCCTGGGACGTAATCTAGTCAACGGTGCACGATTGTACATACGTATAACGGTGCCATGGAAATCGTTCGTGGGACAACGCCCTGCCGCGTCGCGTCGCCTTCTGTCCCTGCAGAATAATCAACGGGGATGAAAGAACGGTCGGGGAAAAAATGCTTCCGGTATCCTGTCGAGGAAACATTAATTTTTCGAGTTATTACTGCGAGCATGCTACATCATATCTTTGTGAGTTTTATGTATGGAGAGATAGATTCCATGGGTCGGTTTTTATTCACTGGAAATTAAGTATGTTTTTTATATATATTGATAAAGATGTAAGTATTTATAGGGGAATCAATGAGTTTTATGGTAATGAGTTTGATGAGATATATAGATAAATTTGAAATTTGTAAGGGAAAAAATTAAATTTGACATATTATCTATTTGAAGTTTGAGTAAATAGATAATTTTTAACAGAATTAAATTGTTTAATTCTTTAATTATTTTGGATAATTTTTTTACTATTTTATTTGTAAAAATATTCTTTTCTGAGAGAATATTAATTATCGTTTTTCAGATTCGAATTAATAATTCACATATCCATGCGAGATATTTAGGATCCAGTAGGATCGCTATCGACAAACAAACAAACGAAAAGATTGATTGTCTGCAACGAAATTAATCGAAAAGTAGAAATATCATTCGTTGCTATCGGTATTCAATGATTTGTGCGATACTATGTCGTTTCAGCATACAGAAAGGTTCATTTATTCGTGACGTTTTCATCACCAATAGAACGGCCATCGCAATTCGATATTGCTTTTCGGATTAACGGAAAAACGCGCTATCTTTCTTTCATCCATCTGTCGGGACATTCATTGCCTTCATCCGGGGAACATTAGCATGCAGTCAGCATAAACTGACTATAATAGCTTTCGTTCGATCAAAATATCAAAGTTACGCTTTGAAATAATAGATAAATTCGAAGCTTCTCACATCTAAATTGTCAAAATTTTCTTCGACAATATTTAATATGTGTTTCGAATTAAATTAAATATTTCAATATTTTAAAATAAATATTACAATATAATAAAAATACAGTAATACTTGATAAATAAATATTTTAGAAAAGATTTTAATTATTTAAAGATTTATTAATGTAATATAGATAAAGTTTTTCAATATAAATCAAATTCTTTTCAATACGAAAATGAAATCCATTCTTCATTCAATGATCTATTGAATTTCCATTTTATCGATCCTCACCAGAATTCGCTGTCTCACCAGAGACACCCATGTAAAACAGCCAAATCATGACGAACGAGTTTCCATGATACCGTATCAGGGAAGGAACATCCAGCTTTTATTAGATACTCCCGATCTATTACAAGAAAAGTAAGACAAATCGTTCTTAATGAGCGGTGATTTGTTACGAGATATAGGAAAGAAAGAAAATGTTCAATCACGAGAAAGCTTTTTGATATCGGTCTACGTGGACAATTCAGTTTTGCCAAAAAAAGGAGAAAAACGATAAAGATTGCAACATTATGTAAACAACATCGTAAAATTCTGATTCTGGAATAATGTTTCCGATTTGGACAGCCATTCGTTTCTTAAGTAAATAAAAAGAAAAAGAGTGCTGTGAGAGAGATCGTAAAGTATTGACTTTCTGCAGAGACGATTTTGTTTTTTTTTTTCTTTTACCGTACGTTAAGTATGAGAAGAGTATTAAGTAGAATCTTGTGGAAGCATTAAAAATTATTTCGTTTAAATATTTATTTTAAAGTAAAATG